>NC_142928.1:81931544-82139044 GCF_046866305.1 Octopus bimaculoides
GGTATATTTAGTAATGGGCATGCATGTGATTAGAATGTCACAGGAAAGAATCACAAGATGGATTCTTCAAGCTGAGCCAACCAGCAGGAGACCTAGAGGTAGATCAAGAAAGAGATGGTTGAATAATATCCATAGTCTCAGTTAGTCACACTTGGGAATCCAGTAGTAAAATCTAATCATGGTTGCTTTTGATAAGACCCTATAGAAGAACTGCTTGAGGACTCTACCCCCATGACCCTCCCAAAAATATTGGACAGAGAAGATGGATGAATGGATGGATACAACTGATAATGTAGAATAGAAATATTCAGAGAATAATTATTCCAAATGAGAAAATAATATTTAACCCTCTGGCATTTAAATTGACCATATACTGTCCAAATATCCTACCTGTTTTATGTTCAAATCTACCCTTCAGTGTCACTCTAAAAATACACAATTTATCACTGAGGTCTCAAATTATAAAGAAAAGCATGATTAATTAAAAACAATGTGAATAAATAAGCAATAATTTGACAGAGTAATCTGAATGCGATAGGACTGATTTACTGTTAATATATTCCATATCTTTCTCTTTCTCTTTTACTTGTTTCAGTCACTTGACAGCAGCCATGCTGGAGCACCGCCTTTAGTCGAGCAAATCGACCCCAGAGCTTATTCTTTGTAAGCCTAGTACTTATTCTTTGTAAGCCTAGTACTTATTCTATCAGTCTCTTTTGCCGAACCGCTAAGTTACGGGGACGTAAACACACCAGCATCGGTTGTCAAGCAATGTTGGGGGGGGGGGACAAACAGACACACAAACACACACATACACAAATATATATATATATATATATATATATATATATATATATATATATATATATATACACACACACACATACATATACGACGGGTTTCTTCCAGTTTCCGTCTACCAAATCCACTCACAAGGCTTTGGTCGACCCGAGGCTATAGTAGAAGACACTTGCCCAAGGTGCCACACAGTGGGACTGAACCCGGGACCGTGTGGTTGGGAAGCAAGCTACTTACCACACAGCCACTCCTGCACCTTTTTATGAACACATAAAAATAAATAAATAAATAAAAAACAGCTAACTAGAAAAATGATGTAGTAAGGAAAAAGCTAACTTTTTCATGTTTTCTGCAATAAATATGTTAACACTCACTTAAACTTAACTACATATCTGATCTGGTAAAAACTACAAGCAACAATATTTATGAATCAATAAAAATATATTGAATCAATAAAAATATGGAATTATCATGCATGAAACAACTGCTGGGTTACTGACCATTGAGTAGTTACTATGAAACTAACAAATTCCTGTATTATTTTTAGATTTAGCTTCTGTTTGCTTCTGTTATTATTGTGTATGAAAATCTGAAGTAAGGCAGCAAACTGACCCAAAGTTTTAATCCTTTTGAAATATGTAATGAATTGTCAGAATTGGTAGTGCATTGGACAATGTGGTATTTGGGTTTGTTCAATAATTTCTGAGTTCAAATCCAACTCAGATCAATTTTGCACTTTCTTCTGAAATGAATGAAATAAATGCCACACTAAGTACTAGGACTGATATAATCAGTCATTATCTCAAAGATAATGCTCCAACATAGACATATTCCAATGACTAAAACTAGTAAAAAATATTTTTTCAAATATTATAGACATTGGTAATTTTTAAA
The DNA here is from genome assembly GCF_046866305.1 of Octopus bimaculoides. Classification (NCBI taxonomy): domain Eukaryota; kingdom Metazoa; phylum Mollusca; class Cephalopoda; order Octopoda; family Octopodidae; genus Octopus; species Octopus bimaculoides. The sequence goes on from NC_142928.1 coordinate 81,933,237, forward strand.
ATTATTATATTTCTAAATTGTTTAGTTTCCAAAGATTGTGGTAAATTTCCAGTAAACCCTGGTACTTCTACTTATGAAGCTAATAAGTGTTTCATTCACATACCCAATAAAGCAAAAAGAGCTTTATCTATTCATTCATTTTACCTCTACAATGTAAGGTTATAGTCACAGGGTTGTGGTCAGCCTATGGCTATAAGAGAAGACACTTGCTCAAGGTACCACACAATGTGACTAAACCCCAAATCATATGACTGGGAAGTAAGTTTCTTAACCACACAGCCATGCCTGCACCTGATGCAAACAGAGAAACAAAATAAACTAAAAAAATAAATGAAAGTATGCTAAAAATAGATAAGTCATACATAATTGATGTGATAATCATGGGATGAAATTTTCAACTAGAACAAGAGACCAGAATTAAAATGTTAACAGAACATTTTTAAAAAATTTGTTTTGATGAAATATCAATATAAACATATGTATTGAATTCTTTTTTATCTAATTACATTTAACTGTTTTTTCTTCTTAATGGATACATTTTGCATATTACATAATTTCTTAATAAACTCATAATCATCATTAACAACATGTCTAAAAATTAACCACATTACACCTATGTTTTTATAAATTATCTCAGATCAATATTTGACTACAGTTGCAAACTTTCAGCTGCATTGATTACTTCAAAAGCTTACCATGAATATTCTTCTGAATAACCAATCAATGAATCCAGTGCTATCCAGGTATATAAAATTTGAAGTTTTCAAGTAGGTTTCTATGTGTAGACTCTTAGTGTAAAGCAAAATCAAAATCAAATGATTGAAATGCTATTGTGTTAGTTTCTCTTTAGTAATGCTTCTTTTGCCTTTCCCAATAGAAAAGTACAGTCTAATTAATCAAAAAAACATGTTATTACGATTAACTAATGCTACTTAGTGTCAGTCATCTTGATGTTAAAAATGTTTGGCTTTAATTTGCTGAAGTAATGGTCAAATTGAGAAGAACAGAAAAATTATCAAAGAAAGAAAAAAGTAAAGAAGAAAATGTTTCACTTCTGGTAATCAACAATGATACACACACATGCACAGTTGTACACACATATGTGCACACTAACAAATACATGAGAATGACAAGCTGACATGGAAAATATACTTCAGAGATTTGGCAATATACATGAAAACAGTAACTAGTGATAATTGAGACCAAGCCATTTGAACATAGAAATATATCAGCTGAGCTGTTAAGCTTGGAAGAGCAAAGCTAGAAACGATTCTGATTTATTGCAAAACCATCAAATGCATAGCAGATACAAAGGCATTCTCTCTCTCTCTCTCTCACACACTTTTTTATCCATCTTCCCCTGTCAGCATGAGCAAGATAAACATATGCAGATGCACTTCTTGTTATCCCTAACCTGTTTTTCAAGTAAGGTGTCTCTTATTCTAAATTTCTTCAAAAGATCAGAACAAGCAAGTGATTTGTTAACCCAGGAGATCACAACATCATGAACACATGTAGCTCAGTGGTTTTCAGAGAAGTGCAAATGGATACCAACACACAGGTATACACATATATACATACATACACATACATGAATAGTTCTGAGCATTTCTGTCTACCAAATTCAATTGCAGGGCTTTGATGGACCAAGGCTACAGTAGATGTCACTTGCCAAAGTGTAGTACAGTGGGATTAAATCCAAAACTATGTGGCTGTGAAGTAAACTTCTTAATCACACAGTCATGTCTGTGTTTAGCCAAGCCTGGGCCTATACATATGACAGGGTGCTGAAAAGTTCCTCGTTTTTTAGGGCATTGCGAAAGACCTAGTTGGAGGTTGAACCTTCTAAGTTCTTTTATCAGGTCATCCCATAAGTTCTGTCCGATCTTACCTTTTTTAAAATTGAATGAAATTTAATAGTATTTTAGAGTGTCTAATGGAATTAAAAAATATTTTAATGCATTTGTGTACATTTAAACTAATTAAATATTATTTTACAGAATAATAGAATTAAAATTTCTTTGATTAAAACCCTTTCTAACATGGAAGTATCCAAAGAGCATTTGTGGCACATAATGCTTTACGAATACAAAAAAGGAAACTCTGCAGCCGAAGCAACTCGAAATATGCACTCAGCTTATGGGAAAGAATGCTTGAATGAAAGAACTTGCAGAAAATGGTTTGCAAAATTCAGAAGTAGAGATTTCAGCTCTAAAGATGAAGATCGAACAAGATGTCCAGTTGAGTTTGATGATAAGTTCCTTGTGGCATTACTTGAAGAAAATCCTGCTGTATCAGTTGAAGAATTGGCAATAAAGCTTAGTTCAAACCATACAACTGTTCATCATCATCTTCAACAACTTGGAAATGTCCTGTCTAGGGAAGTGGGGTTTACATATTTCACAGAAACCAGTGCTTATGTGTTGATAGGATCTGAGAAGGAACTTTATCTTCTTTTAATAGACTTCTGTTATCGCTGATCTCTTTTTGTCAGATTGTACAGTTGCATAGTTTATAATAAATTAGAAGTATCTATGAACATTCTGTTTTATAAATTTTCTTTCATTCTGATGCATAAATGAGTGTGTATGTGTGTATGTGTGCGTGCATGTATGTATGTATATATATATATATTCCAACACTGTTTCATTAAGTTTGAGATTTTTGTGATAATGAATTAGATGATAGACTGAGGTGATTGCAAAATTAGGATTTGGAAAATTCATGCTGTTAGTAACAGTATAATAAACTTGGATTTTTCATGAGCTGTCAGGTGATCCATCACCCTTCTGTACTGTTTGCAAGTCAGATTAGTTGATTCTTACAAACTATAAATGTTACTCTTCAACCTTGATGTATCCACCACAAGGTCCAGTTCTTGTTGTGATGTGGTGGTTTGTGTGCCTCTATGACCCTGAAAACTATGCTAGTGGAGTGCAATCTCCTGGTAGGGCCTTCCATGCTGGAAAGGTCAAAGGATAGGGTCTACGTTAATACTGACTATCTCTAAGGTGGTGAGATGGCAGAATTGTTAGCACACTAGGCAAGATGCTTAGCAACATCTTGCCCATCTTTACGATCTGTGTTCAAATTCCACTGAAGTCAACTTTGCTTTTCATCCTTTAGAAGTCAATAAAATAAGTACCAGTTGAACACTGGGGTTAATGTAATCGACTTAACCTGTCTCCTGAACTTGCTGGCTTTGTGCCAAAATTTGAAACCAATATTGACTACCTTTTCTCAGAAATAAAAATGGGTTTGTGTAGGACCAATACCACTACTACTACATAGAAAAGGCAAAGTTACAGAAGCATTGATAACAATTCAAAACCAGCAAATCCTGAAGAAGAAGCCCCCCCCCCCCCCCCAATGGAAATATATGCCACAACATTGCAGCAAAATCTGAAAGGAAACTGCAAAAACAACACAGAGATGCAACAGGAGAGAAGCATGAAAGCCAGCCCAGAATTGTGAACAATGAAAAAAAGTTGTTGAAGGTCTGAGCTTCATAGGAATTGAACGTCTTAAGTAAGTAACCATGATGTATGTGTTAATCAGATGTTGTCGAACAAATTTTTCTGATATGGGAATGACACTGAAGCTACCTTTGCATGCAAAACAATTGTAGGTTTTGTTTTTTTTAACAATTTTAAAGATATAGTTCTGCATATGGGTCATGAATAATTATAATTTCTTGCGTTGATTGCACTCATCACATTAGACAATCATTCTGAATTCTGTTGTGCTTCCATTCAATATTGTAAAGCTTCATTAACATCAATAATGTAAAGTTAGCCATATACTGGGCAATTATTATCTGAGCACAGAGGAGATGTAGAATTGTATGTCTTTCCTTTAATTCTAAAACATTAAGTTACTGAAAATTGAAAGCTTGAAGTCCCATGAAAATGGAAGAGATAATACAAGCTAAAAATGAGAAATAAAGAACACAGGGTTGATAACAAAAGACTGAAGTATCTTCCTGTCTTCTGCTGCAGTCATATGAAAATAAACGTGTTTACCTTGCAAAAGAAATATTTTCCCTGAAAAATTAAATTTTGATGAAATGAAAGCATTGAATAATGTTAGTAAAGTAAAAAAAGGAGTGATCGGCAAGATACTATAAAGTATTCAATTTGGAATTGTGCAAAAAGAAGAAATAAATGAGATGTTGGCCTTCATCTTTTATAATTAGATTCTTATTAATGTAGTTTACGTGGTGTTATGTCTTTCCTGATGACAGACTCAAACAATTATTGAAAGACATTAGAGATATCATTTGTAATAAATGAATGTGGATTTTAACGATTATTTGAAGGTAGTTAATTTATCCTTTGCATTAAAAAAAAATATAATAAAATTTTCACTTTTTGCCCAGGAAATCACTTTTACTTCACACCTTGAAAAACACATTTTCACTATTTGATTTCCTTTGAAGTATAACATATGAACACATACTATGACAAGCAGAATAATGTTCTATAGAATATGGTTAGATTATGATTATGATTACCAACATCCACCAGAACTTCAATAACGCAGCAGAATTTACTGCAATGAAGAATTCTGTTGGTTACTGGTCTAGGCACTAAGTTTCATCAATAATTCGATATAAACATTTCTACACCATAAACCTTTGGTTCCTAAGTAAATATATTAATGATTAGAAAGCTTTCATCGTCATATCATTCTGTCACACATATTCTTTTTTAGAATTACTCATTAAAAATAAAAGATCTTATTGGCTGTGTATCATGCTGTTTCATATATTTTCCTTTATGATTACCATCAATGTGACACCTACTCAATCACTTGTTACTTAACTGCGGCCACCACTGCTGCTATTTAACAATTGGTTTTCATGCTGGTATGGGTTGAGCAGTTTGACAGGGCCTGTCTTCTTTGGTATGGTTTCCAAAGCTGGATGCCCTTCCTAATGCCAACCACATTACAGAGCATACTGGATACTTATTTCATGGCACCAGTACTACTTGTTTTCAAGTAACTTAATTCATAAACAAAGACCAAATGGGTTGCCATATCAAGCTCTTAATCTATAGGATTATATCAGATTGGTCTATCAATAAGTCCCTATTTTACGTGAGAAAAACAAAAAAGCTTACTTCTTCAAGAATATATGCACTCTTCTATGTCTGTTAAGATTCAGCTTATTTTCTTGCTTTACATAAGTTTAACCCCCTTGGTTCCATATTCCAGTTGAAATACCCTGACTTTAGTTTCATTAATTTTAGAAACAGCTGTAAGACATTCTATTTATAAATGTTCTAAAATCTCCACAGCCTTGGTTTTTTATTTCATTCTGAAAATTTTTTTTATATATATACACATGCTGATATATGACCTACGTTGGACTCCTTATTCACATAATCACTGAACCTGGAGCTTAATTATGGTCTATCCATAGCACTTACTCAGCATTACCTAACACCTTTGGGTCTTATTGACACCATTACCTCTCATAACCTCTCTTTCTCTCTCTCTCTCTCTCTCTCTCTATATATATATATATATATATATATATATATATATATTATATTTTATTTATTTCAGTCATTGGACTGTGGCTATGCTAGGGCACTACTTTGATGGGTTTTAGTTAAATGAATCAACCGCAGTAATTATTTTTTACGCCTCATACTCATTCTGTCAGTTTTTTTTGCTGAGATTACTAAGTCATGGGGACATAAACAAAATAACACTGGTTGTCAAGCAGTAATGGTAGTGGACAAACACAAAGAAACACGCACACACATAACAGGCTTCTTTCAGTTTCGCCTAACAAATCTAGAAGACTTTGGTCAACCTGAGGTTATAGTAAAAGACACTCACCTAAGGTGTCACACAGTAGGACTGAACCTGGAGCCACACAGTTGGGAAGCTAAATTCTAACCACAAAGCCATGCTTACACAGTAAAATATCAACTGTTATATGAAACGGCATAAGTCTGGACCAAATAGATAGCAAAATTTTAAAAAGCTAATCAATATGAATGACATTCTAAGAATGACACAAACTTTAAAAGTAAAGGGGAAAAAAAAAAATTAAACATACTGACACTATAAACTTGAGATCTTCAGATACAGAAGAGATTTGTTGTTGATAATAGAGAGAAAATAACCAAAATATATACATTAACAGCTGTGACATCTAAGAAAATTTTCTAAAGGACAGGTTGACATATTCTGAAAGAATTAGTTAAATATAAAAATAAATAAATAAATAAGTTAGGCTGGTTTAGATTCTCATGCACAGTAAACTGACCAGAGGCCAGTTTGATTTTGCAACAACAGTAGTGCCTAACCTAAATATAAGCTGGCTTGTTTGACAAGAGCAAAATTGCTAGATCAGGAGCACTTAACTGTGCTTAATATTTGAACAGTTACATGCTTATAGCCTGCACAGTAACAGCTGTTTTATTTGCAATGATTGGCAAAATTATTGCAGAAATAGGTCCACCTGCTAAGCAAAACAATGTAGAGTTAGCTACTAGTCTAAAGAGTGCAGAAAGCCATCTTAAGTTTCACCTTATCCACACAAGAAGGAAAGGAACATTTCATTTGATTGCTATTTTATGTTTGTAGTTTCAAAGCTGTTTTGTAAGCTAGCATTAGGTGTAATGTCATTCATTTAAGCAAGGTCTCAGGGCATTAAGTAAACTGAAATGCTGGAGGTAACTAGGATTGTTTGTAGAGAAACAGAGAAGTGAAAAAACATGTTATTAGAATATTGCAGGAAAGAGTTGCAAGACAGATTCTCCAAGCTGAGCCAACCAGCTGGAGACATAGAGGCAGGCCAAGAATAAGATGGTTGGATAATATTCATAGACTCAGTTGGTCATGCTTGGGAATCCAGCTGGAAAGTATAATGACACTTGCTTCTGATAGGATCCTATGGAGAAGGTGCCTGAAAACTCTACCTCTACGACCCTCCTAAGAATAGACGGCAGAGAAAATGAATTCATGGATGGAAAACATTTATCAATTGGAATGTAAAACTGAGAGTTGTAATTATTCAGTCTCTAGGCCAGCCCTAATCAGAAAATACTTCAGCCATCCAAAACTATGGATCCTCTACAAAGCACAAGGCAATCCACAACTGAGAAGTAAAGCCCACTGTCACTTTCAATTTGTGCCATGCTCTTATTAATCATTTTAGAAGGTTATATAGTTGTGAGCAGATATAAACACCTTCTTAGAGCCATTATCCTTTCCCTCCAGCTGTCACTTAACCCAGTGACAGCCAGAAGGAAATGTATATATATATATATATATATATATATATATATATATATATATATATATATATATATATATATATACATACATCAGCAACTATAAATAATTTAATTTTTTTACTTAAACACTGACAGGAATTTGTATTTGCCATATTTAGAGAAATTATTGCAGCCAGTCCTTACAAGTGTTTTAAATGGTAATTTTGATAATAGAGCCAATAATTACATCCAATTTAACGACATTGAAGTATCAGATTTCTAGAAACAGGAAGCTTGATGTAATGATGAGCAAATATAAGAGATAATGATCCTTTCAATTAGTTCTTATTTAGATAACAATCTTAAGTTATTCATAGGGGACATCTGAACAATCTTGCATGCCACAAGCAAGAATATTTATGCTTCTATTCTACAAAGACTATTGTGTGAGTTCACAATAATTTCCAAAATTCACTGCAAGATATTTTAATACTGCTATTGGTAGATATGGTTTATATATCTAAATATAAATCAGTAGACAAAAGCTAAAAATTCCTCTATATATTTCTGTTGATAACATGTCTACTTCCAATTAAAGAGTTTGTTTTGATGGCTACAAAATAATAGATTATGTGAGATGGTACCACTTTAATTTGGAGACAATCAGAAGCAGAAAATCTGTCTGGTGCGTTTTAGATTATGTAACAGTAATTCTATGACTAATTTGAGGTTTCTAAATAAAACTAGCAAAAGCTTTGAAACTAAAATAGATTTTATATACAATTACAACTGTATATGGCAGATGAAGTTCAGAGCAGAAGCCTCAGAAATGACATGATTTATTTAGAGAGATTCTGAGTTCAGTAATAAATTAAAATAAATTAAAACATTAAGGTTTTTACATTTAATTTGTCGTCAAATGCCAAGATTTCATAGTAGGTAAATCCTTAATATGAAAATATAATCATCTTGTACTCTCCCCTTACATACTTATGAAACTACCCTCTCTCCCCTTTGATCTACCATCTGTGTCCCCTCTTATATACTCTTGTATCTTGAGATGCTCTGGCATCTTCTCATCCCTATCTCTACATTCTTTCCAGCTACTCCTGCCCACCATTACATAATGCAGAGTAGCCATGTTTCTCCTCTGTTGAAGACACCTGTGCTTGTCCCTATATCATACTTTAGCTTCTCATAACCTTGCATAAATTCACTGCCCACCCCATTTCAAAGGCCCTACCCTACTTAGTTGAAGAGGCAAGGATCATTTTTCCTGTTCTTTTCCCATCTAGCAAGTTACATGGCGATCCACTAGTGCCAGTGGTATGAAAAAAAAAACAAAAAAACACTCAGTACACATTGTAAAGTGATTAGTATGAGGAAGGCTATCCAACTGCAGAAATTATGCCAAAGCTGGCATTGGAGCTGTCAAACCAACATGTGCATACCAGAATGCGCAGATGATGATGATGATGATGATGATATTGACATACAAGAGCCAGGTTCTATATAAGACACTCAACTTTTTCAAATTCTTTTAAATTTGATCTTTTCTGGTAAAAATTTTGCTTCCATGTGTCTCCAACATAACTAATATACTCATGAGTAGAAGAATACCTAGAAAGCAAACTGAACAATAAAATTTAACTGATACCAACAGAGCAGATTAAAAGATGGAATGGTTATTTAATCATAAATTACAAGATAGTACAGTGTAATGTATAAGGTACTCAGTATCTTATAGTTTGAGCTTTAAAAATTATTAAAAGTCAATATAATTCATCATCTTTTTTGCCCTTAATTACCCTGAAACAGTTCTACCAAATCAATTACCAGACATCAAATTAGAAGAGTTCTCAGAGTGGTAGGTAGAATGCTAGCAGTATTCACTCTGGCTCTCTACACTCTGAGTTCAAATTCTGCCAAAGTCAGCCCTGCCTATCATCCTTTTCAAGTAGATAAAGTATCAGTTAATTACTGGGGTTGATCTCTCTCTCTCTCTCTCTCTCTCTCTCTCTCTCTCTCTCTCTCTCTCTCTCTCTCTCTCTCTCTGTCATTCACTTACATACCCTACTTAGAAGAAAAATCAGCTATGATTAAACTTGGAGAATGCTGGACTCCACTAGGCCTAAATGCTTAAGACATGCTGTATATATCAAAAGGGCATCCCTATGGCTCTGTAAAAAACCCAAGGACCAATAAACTATCATGGTTAGAAGTGAAACATAAAATCCATGTCCAATAAAAAAAAAGTATTCAAAACCTAACATTAAATGAAGTTTTCCCTATCATGATAAAATAATGATGTCAAAACCAGACTGGTCAAAACGGTATGATTTAAATCATGCAAAATTTATCTTAAAAGATTTTCTTTATTTTATAATTAGATTGGAGCCTGGTGTTGCCATCCGGTTTCACCAGTCCTCAGTCAAATCGTCCAACCCATGCTAGCATGGAAAGCGGACGTTAAACGATGATGATGATGATGATATAAATACTAAATTAAAAGAACAAGAAAACTAAGGTAGGATGAGGGTAGTAACTTATTGAGTATTAAGTGTTTGATAACACTGGTATAGGTTCAAGAATTTAAATTGCCACAGACTGATAGGAAAATCACAAAAGGAAGAACAACGCACACATGCATGCATGCTCGTACACAATATAAGTTTATTGTATGAAATTTGGAGTTAAGCCAGCAATCTTTGTACATTGGAAGAAGATTTTCTTGATATCTGAAACATATAAACCCCACCACGTAATGTATGTGTGTGTGTGTGTGTGTGTGTGTGTGTGTGTGTGTGTATGTGTGTGTGTGTGTGTGTGTGTGTAGACACACACAGACGCACACGTGATTGCCTTTGCTAGCCAGTGGCTTTAGAATCATAGAATCTATAATTAACAGACTATGTAATTAACTGGCAGAAGCATTTTTATACTTACAATACAAAGATAGACTTTGTTTTGGAAATCAGCTAAAATTAGAACAAAACATAGCTAAACAGAAACTTATATCCCAACAGATAAATTACAAAGGAAAGTGGAGACAAGACAACACCTCATAGGTTATGTACAAGAGCAGCTTTTCTCAAAGTGGGTTTGTGAAAAAATTCCAGAGTTCTGTTAAAAAAAGTGCTTTTTGTCTTTTAATATAACTTAATACAATTTTTTTTAATGAAAAATATGGTATTCACTATTTTCATGTTAAGTAACATTTTGCTTTATATATAAATATACTTGCTCTCTCTCTCTCTCTCTCTCTCTCCCTCTCACAAAACACCCAGTACACTCTAGAAGGTGGTTGACATTAAGAAGGGTATCCAGCCATAGAAACCATGTCAAAGCAGACACTGAAGCTTAGTGCAGTCCTCTGGCTCATCAGTTCCTGTCAAACCATCTAACCCATACCAGCATGGAAAAATGGACATTAAATGGTGGTGGTGATGATGATGATTAATGTCTTATTTAAATTAGGGTGGTGGTGAGATGGAGGAGGAGTAGTGTCTGTAAAATATAGTACAGGTACTGTGATTTTTGGGAAACCATGAGGTTTCCATGACAAAATAAGTTTGGGAACCACTGTACTAGAGAATAATGTAGCTTCTGTTTCAGGGTCTGTTATTTGACAGTGTTTATTTCAACTTCAAATTTCTTTCTATTACGATCCAGCTGTCTACCAGAGTGAATAAAATCTGCTTTGAGCCTACAGGCTCATGAAGCCAGAGCTTATTGGGATATTCAAGGCATTCTGAACATAATGACAACCTGTTAAACCTAGGGATCATCATCATCATTATCATCATTTAACATCTGTTGTCCATATTGGCATGGGTTGGACAGTTTGACCAGGGCTGGAAAACTGGAAGGCTGCACCAGACTCCAGTCTGATTGGCATGGTTTCTATGGCTGGATGCATTTCCTAACACCAACCACTTCACAGTGTGCTAGGTTTTTTTACATAGTGTTGCATGGGCACATTTGTGTGGCACCTGCTGCAAGGGCACTTTTATGTGGCACTGTCACAAGTGCTTTACACCACCCAATCACTGGTATTCATTTTCAGTTAAGTGTACTGAAGCAACATGAAATAAAGTACCTTGTTCAAGCATACAACATGCTACCCACTCAGAAAATTGATCTCAGGACCTAATGACTGTGAGATCAACGTTCTAAGCACTAGACCATGTACATTCCAGAGTAAAAAGTGAAATGTTATCTGCAAGAGGGAGGATATTTTGAAAAGAAAATAACTATGTATATGTATGTTTTTGTGTTAGTGCCTCCCAGCAATTGAAAACCAATGTAGGTTTGTTTATGTCCCTGTAACTTAGCAGTTTAGAAAAAGAAATGAATAAGAATAAGTATGGGAGTTAATTTATTTGACATGTGCAGGCATCTGAAAAGTAGACATTAAATAATGACGGTAGCCATGGCAAAGACAGAGGCAGCAGTAACGTGGACCCATGTTTATAGCAGTGAGAGCTACAATGGTAGTTAAGCACCAAGGTTCAATGCTTTCCATTTCTAATATTTATGAGAAATTTTTTGTCTTCACTCTGAGGGACCACATCTCAAACACATAAATCAAGAGTGGTTGTTGTTTTTACTATTATCATCACTGTCATTGTCATCTATTTATAACTTTGATAGGTTTCGGCTAGTATAGGCCCAGGCCATGTCTAACTTAATAGCACCACCTATTTATAATTATCTTTTCCATATTATCCACTTCATCAAAAATACTATTATCATCATTATCAATTTATCATTATCGTCGTGGTCATCTATGTCATCAGTGATGGCAGCAACAGTTGCAAAACCATCATACCATCATAGTCCACTTCTTCATAATTATCATCATCATTGTCATCTACTTCATCATATTTACAATTATCATTCATTTCATTATAATTACAATAATCATTGCAATGATGACAGCGGCAACAGTGGTGGCATCACTGCCACCACCACCACCACCACCATTATAATTGTAATTACTGTTATAAACATCATCCTTACCATTGCAACTCACCTCTTGAAATGTTTTTAATTAGATATCAATAGACCAGATAAAATCACTCCTTCATGTCATTTATTGATTTTGAGGTGCTGTTTGGAGTTTCTTGTTCCTTGGGTTAATACTATATTACAAATGACTATATATATATGGGTTGCTTGCATTCCATATTTTGTCTAGTTAAATGTCCTCATCCAGATACATCTACTTTCACTCAGTAAGTGGTAATTTAGCCATACTACAAAGACTGTTATTGTCAGGGTTGGCATCAGTAGCATTACCAATCTCATCCTCATCATCATTTTACCTTCACTTTCCATGGAGAGGACATCACAGTCTAAGTTAGTTTTTATTCTGAGTTATTTCTCTTCTATATGGGGTAGAAGAAAACATCTACTCATATATTTCATTTTTACCAAGGTTTACACAACTGGATTCCTTTCCTAGCATCAACTACTTTATAGAGTGCACTGTGAATGCATGTTATCATTGCACCAACATAGGCTAAACTATCCTCTCAACTATGTATTGTCTTCACTCATTCCTCAACAACTTTAGAGAGTGTACTAGTCACATTTTATCATGGCACCAGCATCAGTGAGATTGCCTTGTACCCTGCAAGACTTACTCACTACTCTATATTGTCTCTATTCATACAGAGATAGTTACCAATTTTATTTAATGAGTGATAACTGGGACTGGAAAGATGACCCTCAAAAGTTTTCTCAAAATTCATAAGAAATTAAGAAGAGAGCATTTTGAGAAAACAATAATAATGATAACAATAATGGTTTCATATTTTGGCACAAGGCCAGTAATTTTGGGAAGGGGTTTTAAGTTGATTACACTAGCCCCACTGCTTAACTGGAACTTAGTTAATTGACCCTGAAAGGATCAACCTTGGTGGTATTTGAACTCAGAACGTAAAGATGGATGAAATACTGCTAAGCATTTTGCCTTGTGTTCTAATAATTCTGCCAGCTCACTATAATAATAATAATAATAATAATAATAATAATAATAATAATAATAATAATAATAATAATAATGATGGTTTCAAATTTTGCCACAAGGGCAGCCATTTTAAGGAAGGGGATAAGTTGATTACGTCAATCCCAGTGTTTCACTGATACTTAATTTATTGACCCTGAAAGGATGAAAGGCGAAGACAACCTCAGCAGAATTTGAACACAGAATGTTAAGAAGGACAAAATACTGCTAAGCATTTCACCTGGCATGCCAACAATTCTGCCAGCTCACCATCTTAGACAATGATGATGATGATAATAATAATAATAATAACAACAGCAACAACAAAGGTTTCAGATTTTGGCACAAAGCCAGCAATTTTAAAAGAGGGGCAAAGTTGCTTGCATCAACTCCAGAATTTGACTGGTACTTCATTTTATCAGCCCCATAAGAATAAAAGTAATGGTGACCTTGGCAGAATTTGAACTCAGAGCATAAAAAAGTGGAAGAAATGCCACTAGATATTTTGTCTGATGCATTAATGATTCTGCCAGCTCACCACCTTAACAACAGCAAAAACAATAAAAACATACCTGATATTTGGTAGCAAAACAGTAGAATAAAAGGAAATGTAACTGTCACTGTATAATGAAATTCCTTAACTGCAATGTTTGTTAGAGATATCCACTTAACCAAAATAATCATTTCTGTCTCACAGTATTAAGAAAATATAGTTATTTAAATTGACAAGTATAATATAGTGCCATAACTTGTGATTCTTTCTACTTTAGGTACAAGGCCAGCAATTTTATAGAGGGAGAAGTCAATCGTGAAAAGAAAAAAGAAAAATCAACCTTGGCATTTGAACTCAGAAACTAAAGTTAGACGAAATGTCACAAAGTCTGGGTGCAGTTAAGGATCAGCCAGCTTGCTACACTACCATAATAATAATAATAATAATAATAATATCAATATTAATAATCCTTTCTATTATAGGTATGAGGTCTGAAATTTTTGCGGGGAGGAAGCTACTTGATTACATTGACCCCAGTGCTCAACCAGTACCTATTTCATCAACTCTGAAGGACAAAAGGCGAAGTCGACCTCAGCAGCATTTGAATTCGGAACATAGAAACAGAAGAAATGCCACTCAGCATTTTGTCCACCATGATAATGATTCTGCCAGCTTCATATAATAATAATAATAATTGAAAGAAAATCTCATAATAATACCAAAACCTAAAAAAAAATGGAGAAAAAAGATCACAAAACAATGTGTGAAACAACTAAGAAGGCCTACAAGGGAGCTTCTACATGGTTGAATTTTCTACTAAAATAGCAACTACAATTTCTCTAACATCACACAGCAAATGTGCACACAAGGTAAATGATTGGATGATCATGCTGTGAATGCTTCTGATCATAGGTCTGCTGAATCACAACTGATCTGAGCTAAATAATAATAGAACAAGATGGTGTATGCTTTGGATATTAATAACAACTTATATTCATACTTACTGTGATGAAGAAAGAAGCAAACAGAATAACAAGGAATGATTAGCTAACTACTGTATTTGATGACACATAAGACACATTTTTGTTTTTAAATGTTTCAAAAAAAAAAAAAAAAATTCACCCTGGGTTCTATATACAAAGTTAGGCCACTCATAAGTTTTTACCTGTTAGAATTTAAACTGGCTATATCCAACCCAAATATTCTACCTGTTTTTGCTCAAACCAGCTGGATTTGGCCTTTCACACCTAATGCATGGTTAATTCAGAACAATATCTATAAATGTGGAGGTGCAATGGTCCAGTGGTTAGGGCAGCGAACTTGCGGTCGAAGGATCACGGTTTCGATTCCCAGACTGGGCATTGTATGTGTGTTTATTGAGCAAAACACCTAAGCTCCACAAGGCTCCGGCAGGGGTGGTGGTGACCCCTGTTGTACTCTTTCGCCCCAACTTTCTCTCACTCTTTCTTCCTGTTTCTTCAGTAACGCTGCGATGGACTGGTGTTCCGTCCAGCTGGGGGGGAACGCATACACCATAGAAACTGGGAAACTGGGCCCATGAGCCTGGCTAGGCTTTGAAAGGGCGACGTTATGTATAAATAAGCATTAAATTTGACAGAGTAATCTGAATGCTAAAGAGTTATTGCACTAAAAACATTTTTCTTGAATATCACTGTATCACAGTACCAATCAGACTATTGGATGTTGTTATACATTCCTGGTCACAATGCACTTCCAATTCCTTCTTGATTGCTCCCTCCTTTTCCATCTTGATCCAAATAGTTTAACTCAATTGTCTTCCCATTTTTAAGGTAGACTTCCAAGTGACCTTTTCCTATCTTTGGGATACCACTTGTAACTGGATATGTGCTGCTGGAATAGGAGTGTGTCTAATATACCTGAGCCCCTTTTATGCCATCAAATATGGTATCATAATAAAAATAAAAATTATGACTGAAAGACAAAACTTCATCAAGTGTATTATTTCAAAATGGTATTAAAAAGACAGCTGAAAATATCTGCAGCATTGAGTATTCAAAATTGAAATTTGAAATAAATTCTTTAAAAAGTTTTAAAAATGTATAAAAGACAAATTAGAGAACTAACAATGCTACTATGATTAATCGATGTTCATTGTATTCTTTCTTTCTATTCTTGTATAATATAGGCATATTTGTTTCAAATTGATCTAATTTAGTAATTTGAAGTTACTTGGGATCAGATTAACTCAATTACAAATTTAAGGATGAGGTACCAAAAAAAAAAAAAAAAAAAAAGAAATTAAAAATTAAATAATGATTAATAATGAAATTTAATTTGAGTAGCTTAAATGTTAATCTAAGGATCAGCAATAAAATTAAGGGCAAAATCTGAAAATATGAAGACAGTTATTTAATGTAATTTTTTCATTATTTCATATTTGAGAAACATGACAGATTCGGAACATCTCTATTTAATTATTTATTTTGGTTAGTTGTTTGTTTCTTTATTTCATTTAGAATAGAATAGTAAGGAGGCTGACAGCTAATATTTTTGTAATAGTGAATAAATAAATAAATATCTGTCAGTTCAGAATTACAGAAGGCAGTGATGAAAATAAATCTATGGTGAAATTACACACACACAAAAAGGATACAAATAAATAAAAGAAATGGACAAAAATGATGATGAGTATTTTCTATGCAACCATATTATTATGTCAAACTGCAGAAAGGTGATGAGGAGAGCTAATGATGGTGATGATAGCAACAGTAATAACATAAGGACAATAATAACAGATGATTTTGGTACTTGCAATTTCAAAAATTGTCATCGCTAGAGCAGAATATAAAATAATTTAGGCTATGAAGGAGGGCTCTCTGTGTGTGAAGCCCACAAATACTTCACTTTTGAGTGCTCTTATAGCTAGGATAGTTAAACTCTTTCAATAACTAATGCAAAAGACTAGTGAACTCCCCTCTCCCCAGCAAGCAATATTAGCATAAGCAATACAGTGCTTAGAGTCATTCTTAGTTTTTTTTTTTTGGTTTTTTTTTTAACAATTCATAAAAGACTATCTTTTTCTTGGTCTTGTTTTGCTTTGGCAGGATTTCAAATCAAGAATATAAGCTACATAACTGTATTGTCATTATCCAGTTTGTTTGAACTTGCAAGTAGTATCTCATTTCTTGGACAGATAAATTGAAACAGGATGAATTATGCATTGCACTAGGATTTAGCACAAAATTTATCCTTTTTCTGATGATATCATTGTTTAGTATGAGTAAACTGTGTGTGAAGCCCACAAACACTTCACTTTGAGTAGACCTCTGATCAAAGATACTCCAACTTCGACCATCCTGTATATTAAGGCTACATTATTTAATATGTCCTGCTCTTCTGTTGAAATATGTTGCCTTTGTTTCAATTTATTTTGAAAGTAATAAAGAATTTAGTAAAATTACTTTGTCATTATAGGCTGGTGTTTGGAACATAAAATCAAAATGAAATTTTCATGGAAAGTTTTAATTTCAGTTATTTCAAAACATAAAATTTGTATTACAGCCCCAGCGTAGTCTGAGGCATGTTGGTATCGGAGGTTAAGACAGGAATGAGTGATACAAACAAAAGAAGTTTGAGCTGGTTAAGTCACTACATAGAAGTTCCTTCATTATTACTATTTATCTTGTCATTCTCATCTCCTTTTATATATTTTGTGTGCATATAAATATTATTTCTTCTGTACACATCAGGCCAATATTCTTGATAGGAGGTGCATACTAGTTATGGCCCTTTACATTCTAAGTTCAAATATTTCCAAACAAAGCAATGCTCTGGGGTCTATAGTATACATAAATTGGCAGCAAACCATGGCATACATAGATTACCACTGGGCCCCTAGATCTGTAGAGCCCCTAGGCAACTACCAGTGTTCCTATACCTAATCCTTTAAGACAGTACAGTTTCCAAAGCCAAATTCTTCTAGAGATCAAGTGCCAGATTGATCCAATATTCCTATCCTAGATGTGACTAGAATTGAAATAAGATTAAGACAGTCTAGTCACATTCAGTGTTAACTTATAAAATTGCAAGTTTACATTATACATTTCTCTCTGATCATTAAATGTTTTCTGTAATTACTATATATGTTTTAGTGCGTTACAGCATCATACTTATTGTGCCTTATAACATGATTTAATTTTCATACACAGAGGCATAAAACACTGAGACTTATGAAAACACTGCCATTATGAGGATGAAGTGTGAAAGTTAAATAGTAAGGTAAGATAAGGTAAAGAGAAATATTTTATGGGCATGAGATTATATATTCTGGTTCTCATTGACTATAGTATGAAACTACTTGAACAAACAACAAACCAAGAATATATTTTTGTAAGTGAGCACAACAAACACTGATATATACACAAATTGAAAACAACACCAACTACAAATCGCTTCAAGAAAAATGACAAAATACTAAACTAAATATAAAGGGTAATTTAAAACAATTTGAGCTAAGGGGTGTATAACAGCATAAAATCTCAGTCTATCAGCTGACAGGGACACAACTGATAAAACACCAAACACCATCATGTCATTTCATAAATATAAAAAAACCTAACACGTTAAATACTATCAAAAGTAAAAATGAAAACAGGCAAATGAGTTGTCTTCTTTTCTATATACCATATTTGATGGCATAACACATGGGCATATTAGAGACACCTCAATTTCAGTAGTGCATATTGAGGAAAAAATGCCAGGGACAAAATTAGCTTATGAGCAGCCCAACTTTGCAAATAGGACCAGAAGTGATTTTTGAAGACATTTTTTTTAACGAAAAAAATAATGCATCTTACATACCATCAAAATATGGTGTATCTTTTAGTCAGAAGGGAAGGAATTGCTCATGACACTTTACAGGACCTCTGAGGCTGGTTGGGTGGGTAGGAGGAAAGTATTCTCAAACCATGTATTACTGGTATTCTGTCGGTTACGATGATGAGGGTTCCAGTTGATCCAAGCAATAGAACAGCTGACTTGTGAAATTCATGTGCATGTGGCTGAGCAATCCACAGACACATGTACCCTTAATGTAGTTCTCAGGGAGATTCAGCATGACAAAAGTTTGACAAGGCTGGCCCTTTGAAATACAAGTACAACTCATTTTTGCCAGCTGAGTGAACTGGAACAATGTGACATAAAATGTCTTGCTCAAGGATACAATGCATCACCAGGAATTGAACTCATGGTCTTACAATCATGAGCCGAATACCCTAACCCATGTTCTTTCACTTCAAACTATGTACCTGGTCAGAATGCTTGCAACAGAGTGGGCTCCTCTAAAGATAACTAAGGTACCAAGTGGTGATTGTTAAACTGGATGGTGGATTAAGATCAGGAACCCTATTTACTAATCAAGTTAAAAAACTCAGGTGTCAAAGGTAAAGAAAATTACCACATGAAACATTTCAATCCTCAAGGACTGAAACACATTCAACATTTAATGCAAGATAACTCATTATTCATTTGTTTTCATATACACTTTTAGTTTCTTATTATTCATAGTTCAAATAATTTTAAATGTTTAATAATCTTATGTTCATATTAAATCAATTATTTTAACTTTTCCCATTACAATTGTATTTCTTTATTGTTTATCAAGAGAAACATATGGCCTTCTCCCTGTCATATGCCAAGCTGAGATTTTGACAATGTTATTGTTTCTTGGTGTGGAATTTACTAGATTGCTAACATGCAACAGATTTAAAGTAAATCTATTGTTCATGGAGAGGATAACTCTTGGCTTATGGGTCATAGATTATAGTTGATTAAAAACATTAGAAACAAAAGATCTATTTACATATATTTTTTAAGGAAAACAATAGACAGGGGTAACTATAACAGTGAGAAAAATCTACTGTGGCATGCAACAGTCACTAAGTACTAACAATGAATATAATTCTCAGCACCTACCCATAACATTTTTATATCGATATTGTTTGCATAGGTGTGTGTATTTGCTTGACCCATTTTCTACCCCTTATACTGGATTACTCAATATTAGGTAGACAAGCAGGAATTCTTTCAAAGTCTTGCAAAAACCAATTGCATCAGTATGAGATAGCTCTAATTCAACTTTGAAAATGGTCAGTGCTATATCTGCTTACCCAAATGTCACAGCTAATAGTAGAAAGTACCATAAAAGAAAAGAAAAGAGAGCAACTCAGTTAAAGACAGTGCAAAACAAACATTTAAAAGAAGTGAAACGAAAAGTAAATCAACAGAAAAGGTAAATATCTTATTAAACACATTAATAACCCTTCAGCATTTAAATTGGCCATATCTGGCCCAAATAGTCTTCCTGCTTTATGCTCAAGTAAGCCAGATCTAGCCTCTCACACCTACCCTACAATTCATTCTAAAAATAAACAATCACGCCATTGAAATCTCAAAGCTACAAGATAATGCATCCTTAATGTGAACAATGTGAATAAATAAGCATTACATTTAACAGGGTAATCTGAATGTTAACGGGTTATGGAATTCAATATATATATCTATTAATGTTTGTTATCATGTCAAGTCATTTATAAAATCAATTTAATATCAAACTAAAGAATTATTTGAATTCTTTTCAGTAGAGTATATGTTAAACTTTTACAAGAAAAGGAATAAGAGTGATTTCAAAGTTTCAGTTTGCTACATGCACAAGCGCATGCATACGCACGCACTCACACACACACACACACACACAGGCATAGTTGTGTGATTAAGAAGTTTACTTCCCAAACATGTGGTTTGGGGTTCAGTCCCACTGCATGACATGTGTCTGTTATAGCAGAAGTTATTTACCTAAGGTGCATACACTGGGCCAACCAAAGCCTTGTGAGTGAATTTGGTAGACAGAAACTGAAAGAAGCTCAGTGTGTGCATTCATGTCTTATCTTGACAGTGCCAGCTAGCAAGCAATGTCCTTTGTTTGTATTCTTCTATGGAAACGTTGTCCAGCTATTGTATTATTTGTTTGTGGAGGACTAAGAAAAATATTACCATGCTTTGTAACAACTGAGGGTTGGTAGCAGGAAGAGCATCCAACCATAGAAAATCTACCTCAACAAATTTCATTTGGCCAATGGGAGCAGAGAAAAGTGAACATTAACATGATGATGGTGATGACGACAACAATGATTAAGACACACAAGTCATTCTTTGTATTTAATAAATTGCAAAATACTTTAGCCAATTTCTAACTTCAATTAAAATAAGATAGTTTTCAATAAAACATCTACAATTGGCATATTATTAATAATCTGGCTGCTTTATTTTTTATTCCTTTAGAATCTGAAAATGTACAATTATTAACAATGGCACAAATTTATTCTTGCAGCTTGTAAAGTAACACTACAGACAATTTAAATATCATTTCAATTTACAAGTTGCTTTTAATCTAGTTAGTTCCTACTCCCAGTCTAATGTATAAAATGTATATTAATAAAAAAAGATTAATAATAAATGTGTTTATGTTTCTCACAAAAAAAAAAAAAAACTTTTACAGTTTTTTATAGCAGTTATAAATGGTTTCTAATTTTGGGACAAAGCCATAGATTTTGGGAGAAAGGGAATAGTCGAATTAAGCCACCATCCTACTTCAGTACTTCACTAACATATATACTCTCCATTCCTACTCCCACTACCATTGAGATGAAACATTTCTAACTGGCATAAAACCAGATCAGAGCATCATAGAAGAAAAGTTAGTAGTCAACTGAACCAACCCTAGTACTTCAACGGTACCTAGTTCATTGATTCCCTAGAGGGGTGAAAATTTGTTATCTTTGGCAGGTATAAAACCACGAAATTTTGATCAACCTTAAAAGTTGACTGGTAAATTATTTTTATTAACCATGGACGAATGAAAAACAGTTGTCCCTAATGTGGTTTGAACTCAGAATTTTCTCCTATTTTTATCAATAGTTCAATTAATCTGGCAATCTACCAATCAACAACAGTAACAACAACAGTCATAATCCTTTCTACTCTAGGTAGAAGGCCAGAAATTTTGGCTAGTTGATTACATTGACCCCAGTGTTAAACTGGTACTTGTTTTGTCAACTTCAGAAGGATGAAATGCAAAGTTGAACATGACAGAATTTGAACTCAGAACATAAATGCTGGAAGGAATACTGCCAGGTATTTTGTCCAATGCACAAATGATTCTACCAATCTATTGCCCTTAACCAATCTGATAAACATTTTCAATGTCACAAATTTAATGTGTGTTGTTAAAATGCTAGGAGCTACAGATTTTCACCTGGGGAAGATCCTTTTAAAGATGAATAATGTTAAAAAAAAACAGTTTATTTCAAAGCTAGGTGAAACGAAACTGCTCTGGGAGTGAATGAGAATGAGAGATACTGGTATTTCTTAGTATTTAGCTGCTTATCAATGCTGCATACTTGCCTCGCTTCCAAAACGAAACTAAAAACCTAAAGTATACATAAATAGTGTAAAAACTATTTCCTGATATGCAATAGGGTCGTACATCATAATCATCATCAGCAGCAGTAGCATCAACATTTAACAGCTGTCTTCCATGCGGGCATGGGTTGGACAGCTTGATAGGAACTGGCAAGGCCAGGGGCTGTACTAGGCTCCATAGTCTGTTTTGGCTTGGTTTCTACATCTGGATGCTGTTCCTAACACTAGCCACTTTACAGAGTGTAATGGGTGCTTTTTACATGGCACCTTGGTTTTAGGATATCAGCATGATTTAAGTAGGATAAATTCAAATTATCTGTTAGAAGCAGCTCAATAATATGAACATTATCAATGTCACATACTTAATGTATATATGTTAAAATGCCAAGAGTTGCAATTTTTGGATCTTTTTTAAAACGGGGGCCACATTTTTCATTAACGAAACACTTTGAAACTTGGAACACTGGTAGAATGTGTCATATAAAACATCTTTTTCTCTTAGTCTTCTTAAAAAAAAAAGAAATCCATAAATTATTCCATGTTAAAGTTGTCGTATTTCTGTAATTTCAACCAATCACTGACGTCCATTCAGCCGATATACATTAAGTGCTGACTACATAAACAAACGATTCTGAAACAATTAACCCTAACCCTAACCCTAACTGTAACCCTAAGCCTAACCCTAGGGTTAGGGTTAGGGTTAGGGTTAGAGTTAGGGTTAGGGTTAAAGCAAATTTAAAATGAAAAAAGCAAATAAAACGAAGAATCGTTTGTTTATGTAGTCGGCACTTAATGTATATCGGCTGAATGGACGTCAGTGATTGGTTGAAATTATCGAAATAAGACAATTTTTTACATGAAATAAATTCGAATACAAAAATATTTTTCTGTTCTATAACACAAAATAGATAAGTATACGAAGTTTGAAAGTCTTTCGGTACCAAAAACACTACGTAAAACATTAATGAAAAATGTGGCCCCCGTTTTAAAAAAAGATCCCAATTTTTCATTTGGGAAATATCCCTTTAAAGCTTTGAAGTATGTTGTGTTTTGTAACACTATATGTCTTTGAGGGGATCGTTACCAGACAAAAAAAAACCCCAAAAAAACCACAGCTCTTAGCTTTTAACAACAGACATGCATTAAGTATGTGTTATTAATAATGTTGACATATTAAGCTTTAACAGAAGGACAGGGAGGTGTAGACAACTAAATTATCCATAAAGCTGCCCCCCCCCTTCTCTCTCCACTGTGGTCCGCACTCAATCAAAGAAAGCACTCCATATATGCTACAAAGTGGTTGGTATAAGGAAGGGCATCCAGCCATAGACCACAAGCAAAAGTAAACACTGGAGGATGATGCAGTTTTTGGACCCGTAGGATCTTGTCAAACCATCCAACCCATGTCAGCATAGAACAGGTACATTAAATGATGATGATAAAGAAGACGATGATGATGGTGATGATGATGATGGACTGAACCCAAAATCATACAGCCAAGCCAAGCCCATCGTGAGTTTAGAAAAAAATATCTTGTGGTATTTTTTCCACCCTGTTTATACAGACACTCCCTTCTTACTATTTCACCATCTCAAATGCAATAAAGTAGTAATAGGCATGTAGAAAGTCTTCAACCACCAACGCTATTGTTCACAAAAATATATGATGTATCAATTGAATTAATAGGCATTAAATATTGTAGTTAGTCTCCCAAATGAAAACTAATTATGCATGCATGCAAGTTTATATGTATCTACGTAGGTAGGTAGGTGTGTATATATGCATGTATGTATATTTATTCTATCTTAATGAATAAAAATTCTTCTGATAGAATAAATGGGTTAATAGAAACCAATGTAGCAAAGAACACAAAATAACTGTGGTTTAGTTTCTGTTTTTAAGGCAGGAACTCCTTGAAATTTTGGGTATTTGAGTATATTTAAGAATTTAAGGATTGGAGAAAACGCATGTTATAATTGCATACTTTATTCCTACATATGTTTCAAAGGATTACAACCTGTGTGATCCATAGGGATCTTTGATATTAAAATTGTAACCTTTTCATCAGGGAAAGCATGGGAATCATCTTAAACGTAAGACATTATGACCGATTATGAAAACAATAGATGGATAAGGTTATGACTTGATTCATTTGAAAAAAACCGTTAGAGAATTGGACGCTGCCGGATAGTGGGTTGGACAACACATACCAATCAATGTGTAAGAGCGTACATGCATACATAAATACACATACACAAACACACACATATACATGCATACTGATACACACACACACATACATATATATATTTATGTATATACACATACATACACATGTGCACCCGTATATACATATGTATACATATATATACATATATACACACACACACACACACATATATATATGTATGAGTACAGCAATGAATTCCGGGTAGAGGTAGGGGTCCACCAAGGTTCCGTCCTCAGCCCCCTATTATTTACCATAGTCCTCCAGGCAATCACAGAGGAGTTCAAGACAGGTTGCCCCTGGGAGCTCCTCTATGCTGATGACCTTGCCCTAATTGCGGAGTCACTATCAGAACTAGAGGAGAAGTTTCAGGTGTGGAAGCAAGGTCTAGAATTGAAGGGCCTTAGAGTCAACCTAGCTAAAACCAAAATCCTAATAAGTAGGAAGGTAGATAAAACACAAACCCCTTCAGGTAGATGGCCCTGCTCAGTATGTAGAAAAGGAGTAGGTAGTAACTCTATAAGATGTACCCGGTGCAAGCTATGGACACATAAGAGGTGCAGCAACATCAAAGGCAGGTTAACTAGCAAGTTAGTTTTTGTTTGTGGCAGATGTTCAGGTGCAATAAAGACTGCAAACAAACAGGAAACAACTTCTATCTCATTCCAGGGTGAAAAACTAGAGGTAGTCGATAGCTTCCGCTATCTGGGCGACCAAGTTAGTAGTGGGGGTGGGTGCGCTGAAAGTGTAGCTGCTAGAATAAGAATAGCCTGGGCAAAGTTTAGAGAGCTCTTACCCCTGCTGGCGACAAAGGGACTCTCACTCAGAGTAAAAGGCAGACTGTATGACGCATGCGTACGAACAACCATGCTACATGGCAGTGAAACATGGGCTGTAACTGCTGAGGACATACGTAAGCTCGCAAGGAATGAAGCCAGCATGCTCCGTTGGATGTGTAATGTCAATGTGAATACCCGTCAGAGTGTAAGTATCTTGAGAGAAAAGCTGAACATTAGAAGCATCAGTTGTGGCGTGCAAGAGAGACGATTGCGCTGGTATGGACATGTGGTGAGAATGGAGGAGGATAGCTGCGTGAAAAAGTGCCACACCCTAACAGTTGAGGGAACCCGTGGAAGAGGTAGGCCCAGGAAGACCTGGGCTGAGGTGGTGAGGCAAGACCTTCGTACATTGGGCCTCACCGAGGCGATGACTACGGACCGAGACCTTTGGAAATGGGCTGTGCGTGAGAAGACCAGGCAAGCCAAGTAAGATCGTTGCCAGTGCCCCTGGACTGGTTCTTGTGCGGTTGGCACATGAGATGCACCATTTTGAGCGTGGCCGTTGCCAGTACCGCCTGACTGGCTCCTGTAGGATTTTCGAGCGAGATCGTTGCCAGTGCCCCTGGACTGGCTTGTGCGGGTGGCACATAAAAGACACCATTTCGAGCGTGGCCGTTTTCGTGCGGGTGACACGTAAAAGCACCCACTACACTCTCTGAGTGGTTGGCGTTAGGAAGGGCATCCAGCTGTAGAAACTCTGCCAAATCAGACTGGAGCCTGGTGTTGCCATCCGGTTTCACCAGTCCTCAGTCAAATCGTCCAACCCATGCTAGCATGGAAAGCGGACGTTAAACGATGATGATGATGATGATGATACACACTCATACGTCCACATTTATACATATGCACATACGTACCCATGCATATACAAATATACACATGTGTGCGTGTCCCCATATACACATATGTATCCATCTACATATACACACATGTATAAATAGAAATATATTCATGCACATACACATAGCTATACATCTACGCCTATTACCTAATCAAATAAACAGATTCGCATATACATATACATACATGTATACATACGTAAACACACGCATGCACATACATACATACAAATACATATACATATACATATATACATATATACATATATATACATACGTAAACACACGCATGCACATACATACATACAAATACATATACATATATACATATATACATATATATACATATATATATGTGTATATATAAAAGAAAAATAACTCAAGTGTTTTATATATACATACATACACACACCCATATACATACATCCACATATCCATATGTGTGTGTGTGCATGCATACATATACATATACACACACATACATATACATACATATATATTTTTTCGTACACACACACACACATACATACACATATATACACATACACACATGTACACATACATATCCATACATAAACACACATACACACATACATACATATATACATACACACACATACATATAGAAATATGCACTTACATACAGAACCTAATAATGTATATATATATGGCTTTATACAAATACATACACAATTATACATGCTTACATATACGTAGATTTGTACACATATACACACACACACACACACATATATATATATATATATACACTTACAAACATACATACACCCCCCCACACAGGTATACATGTATACATACATACACCCTGATGAGAAGGTTACAATTTTAATATCAAAGATCCCTCTGGATCACACAGGTTGTAATCCTTTGAAACATATGTAGGAATAAAGTATGCAATTATAACATGCGTTTTCTCCAATCCTTAAATTCTTATATATATATATATATATATATATAGGGCAAATAAGAAAACGGAGAGGATATAAAGTCGTCAGACATCAGCCGGTAAACATTCCAGTATGTCTATTTATTCAAATGCATTGGATGAATACACACACATGTATTAGTGGTACAGATTGGTGAATGGAAAACACTGCTAACTACATAAACAAGGGTGTGAATACATATAAGCATATAGAAACAAATGAGCAAATTGGCAAAAAACTAAATGGGTGTGCAGGTAGTAGTTCCTTACAGTCGTTTCTGCCAAGAGGCAACGAAATCTTCCAGGTTATCTCCATCTCTTCAGTGTTATGCAGGGATGAGCAGACAAGGCTTGGATAGTGGATGTGCCCCTAGGCTTCTTCAGAGGGTCTAAATGGTGGGGGGGGGCTAACACATATAAAAGTCAGACCTTCTGAAGAAACCTAGAGGCACATCTACTATCCAAGCCTTGTCGGCTCATCCCTACATAACACTGAAGAGATGGAGATAACCTGAAAGATTTTGTTGCCCCTTGGCAGAAACGGCTGTAAGGAACTAGTACCTGCACACCCATTTAGTTTTTTGCCAATTTGCTCATTTGTTTCTATATGCTTATATGTATTCACACCCTTGTTTATGCAGTTACCAGCTTTTTCCACTTGATAATCTGTACCACTCATACATGTGTGTGTATTCATCCAATACATTTGAATAACTAGACATACTGGAATGTTTACCGGCTGATGTCTGTCGATTTTATATTCTCTCCATTTTCTTATTTGCCATATAAATCAAGGGTAAACTACTCGTTTACCCCCGCCCATATATAATACTCAATTGCGAGATTGCTATGCAATAACTAACACTTGGCTATGAATAATTGGGTACACTACCAGTAGTATATTGGATAGGTACTATCCCTTAGTTGGTTTCTCAACCTCTAACTCACATAGAAATATATATACATATACATGCATTCATATATACATATTTATATATACATACATTCATACATATATATGCACACGCATACATACACACGTGTACCCAAACACACTCATATATTTATTTCAAATGTATTTAGACATTGGGAAATAACTACAATAATATGCAAAAAGATAATTAACAAATTTATAAAGAGCCTACAAAGAAAGAAGAAAAAAAACTGGTCCTACCTGTATTAAAACATGATAATATCAGACTATGGAACTGAAATAATATATTAAACCAGAATTGTGTATGAAATTAAAAGAATGAACTGACAAATATACTACTGCTTAACTTTTATAACACTGCTAGTGTCTAGATAGATGGATGGAGAGACAGATGGTTGAGATGGCAGTTTAATTCAGACACTGACTGCTATAATCCAAGAAACTTTTATGAAGCATTGCTAGTGCAATTACCCCTAATAAATAAATCATTTCTTTATTATTACTATTATTATCGTTAATTTTTTTTTTGTCTTTCCTGTTATTCAGGTTAGTTTTGCTATTTTCTTAGACAACAATCCATCAGAATTTCCCTGTCTTTCTTTCTCTCTCTCTGTCTTTTTCACTTTCTCTCATTCTCTTTTACACACACCACACATATGCAATTTGCTGATGGTAGTTCATGTCATGGGGAATGAGAAAATTGTGAGTTGCAAATAGCTGATAGCCAGCCACAAAAAAAAAAATTATACATATGATTATATGGGTGTCTCTCTCTCTCTTTAAAGCAGCATTACCTATGAGGAGGTTCACTGTTATTGTACTGATGATACTCTTTGTGGCTTGTAAAACGGCTTTGATAGTGCATGAATTGAAGTGATAGCTGCTGTATATAATCTAATCAACAGATAATGTTGTCATGGCTGACCTAACAGAACTGGCTAATTGGATTGTTATGCAGGTGTGTGTATATTGTTAGCTACTGATTAACTGTTGGTTCTGTTTACTTCTGGATACCATATCAACCATTATTATGTCTTGTATAGGTTTTCGTTTCACTTGGCTAAACATTCTATTTTCAACCATTTATATCCTTGATCAGATTGAACCAACTACAAACTCCATAAATATTTAATGGAAAAATTATATAGAAGAATGTGATATAATGATTATTATTGTGGAGGGGTCAAAATAACTGAGCGGATAAGGCTTTTCTACTTTATCACTTCAGAATGATTTCACAAGTGCCACTTCTTAGGAAGCCTGTTAATGCTCAGCATTGCCCTTTCTGAGTTAGGAAGCTCAGAAAGAGAAGGGCAATTGTTGTACTTGTTTAGCACCAGGTGAGCTCTGGTTGAGCAGACTCATGATCAAAGGCCCATACTATTTTTTAAACAGCAACTAAGCCCATACAGTTTCTTAAAACTGTTTTTCTTTACATTATCCAGTATATCCTTCATTTTTTTAAAAAGATGCAGGTGTGACAGTGTGTTAAAAAGTCCCCTTTGCAACCACATAGCTCTGGGTTCAGTTCCACTGCATGTTTTCTACTATGGCACTGGGCTGACCAAAGCCTTGTGATGGGATTTGGTAGATGTAAATTGAGGGAAGCACATCTATATACAAATATACATGCACACACACACGTGTGTGTGTTGGTATTTCCTTGCCTTGACATTGCATGGTAGTTGTAAAAAATGTTACCATCATGCAAATAGTGTTCTTCATTTTCAATCTTCCATGAAAATATATCAATTCATGAGGAAATATTCCCTTGCTTGGAAACAGGTAAAGGTTGCTGATAGGAAGGACACATATGTATACATACACATACACACACACACAAGATGGGTTTCCAAACAGTTTCCCTATAGTAAATTCACTTATGAGGTTCAGGGCTATGGTAGACACTTGCCCAAGGTGCCTTGCAGTGGGAGAGAAATTGAAACCATGTGGTTGCAAAGTAAGTTTCTTAACCACACAGCCATGTTTGTACTTGAACTCTTTCTTTCTTTTATTAATTACATACAACTGTGTGCATGTAGCTTAGTCAGAACCATAGCCCTAAAACAAGTAGAAAATATCAAAAAAAAATTGTTTTCTCTTATCATCCATCTTCATATGTTGTAAGCTGTAACTTGTAACTAGTCTACAAGTTTCAGTTGGTAGATAGACATTTCAAGACAGAATAAAGAAATATATAAATATTTATGGATCTAGCATTGAACTGTGAAATATATGTGAAAGGTGAGCTACTTATCGTTGTTATTTAACATTTTTCTTCGTAATCTGAAAATACATCAGCCTTTAACAACGGCTGACATTCCACAAAGCACAAGTGAAACCTTGGGCAAGTGTCTTCTACTATGACATTGGGCTGACCAAAGCCTCATGACAGGGATTTGGTAGACGTAGACTGAAAGAAGCGCATCTATATACAGATATATATATAGATACATGCACACACACACACACATATATATATGTATGTGTATGTGTGCATATATATGTGCGTATGTGTGTTTTTGTGTCTGTGTTTGTACACCACTGCTTGACAACCAGTGTTGGTGTATTTATGTCCCCGTGACTTAGTAGTTTGCCAAATGAGACCAATAGAATAAGTACCAGTTTTTAAAAAAATAAGTACTGGGGTTGATACATTCAACTAAAATTTCTTAAAGGTGGTGCTCCAACATGAACATAGTCTAATGAATGAAACAAGTAAAAGATAAAAGATGTGTGTGTGTGTGTGCCTTTGTGTTTGTCTCCTCCACCACATGACTACTGGTGTTGGTTTGTATGTATCCTGTAACTTAGCAGTTCAGCAAAAGAGACCGATAGAATAAGTACTACGCTTAAAAAATAGTAGTGGGGTTGATTTATTTGAAGACCCTTCAAGGTGGTGTCCCATCATGGCCACAGTCCAATGACTGAAACAAAAAATAAAAGCTAAAAGATAAATGTACAGCATCGAATGCATTTTTCTCATAAATTACTGTATCACTTTCCTTTCACCTCATCACTTAACTCTTTAGTATTCAGATTATTCTACCAAATGTATAATGCTTATTTATTCTGTTTTGAATTAAGCATTACTTATAGCTTTGAAATTTCAACGATATGATTGTATAGTTTTAGAATGATATTGTAGGGTTAGATGTGAGAGGCCAGATCTGGCTGGTTTGAGTGTAAAACAGGTAGAATATTTGGGCTGGATATGGCTGGTTTAAATGCTAAAGGGTTATGGTTGTCTAGGGAACCAAATTGCTGCTCAGTATAAAAATCTTGGTTTCTGCATATTTTCCCTTTGCTTGAGAGAATGATGTTTAAGATCAATATAACTTATGGGCTTGTTTCATTAACTGGGATATAATAAAATAAACAAAAAAAATATATAAATAAAATAAAATAATAAAAAGCATCAATATGCAACTGAGTTATAATCTACAGGATGTAATAACTGTAATGTTATTATATTCAAATGTAATAAATCAGAGAAATAGGATACGTCAATAATGTGTATTTAAAACAAGCTGGAAATCATACAAATGTATAATATCTTTGATCTCAATTATCAAAGGGTGAACTAGTATAACTATGATCAAGTATTGGTGGCTGGAGGCCAATAGAAGCAAAACCAATATAAGCATTAACATACTAAAATATTTTATCCAGAATACAGCACAACAAAACATGCCACGATGAACTGAGAGAAAGCTAAATTGGATAATGGAAACCTGGAAAACCCTAATATAGACAGGATGATCATGGCTGGGGTACCTTGAACACAGGTCAGCTCAAGGTTGAACAGCGACAAGATGGGCCTACATGTTATAGATGCTTGTTGGGGTTGACAAGATGAATAAACAGAGATGAGTAATCCAAAACAATTTGTGTGTATGTAGAGGGATTTACTCTTTTACACTATAATTTGTTTCAGTTGTTGGACTGTGGCCATATTGGAGCACTACAGATAAAACCTGGTACTTATTTTAAGTCTGGCATTTATTCTATCAGTCTCTTTTGCCAAACCACTAGGTTATGTGTATATAAACAACTCAACACTAGTTGAGAAGCAGTGGAGGGACAAATACACATACACACATACATGAACGCACATGGATGTGCAAGTATGACTGTGTGATAGAGAAGCTTGCTTCCTGACCACATAGTTTTAGGTTCAATCCTATTGTGTGGCACCTTAGGCAAGTGTCTTCTACTGTTGCCCCAGGCTGACCAAAGCCTAGTGAGTGGATTGGGTAGACAGAAACTGAAAGAAACCTATTGTGTGTGCATATATATATATATATATATATATATATATATATATATATATATATATATATATATATATATATATATATACAGAGAGAGAGAGAGAGAGAGAGAGAGAGAGAGAGAGTAGTGGTACAACAAGACACCAATGTTTATTGGAAATAGCAGTCGATACATTTACAACGCTATAGTAAAGCTTCAATGTGTATGTACTGGCAAAGACGTGTGAGGGCAGCAAACATGAAAAATTTTGTCTTACCTCTAGAAAGAACATTAGATAAATGGACAACCCAGAAGCAGATAATCCAGTACCTAGGTTTCGGACTCTTCAAATATGTTCGCCAACATAAATTTGATTAGTCTTAATCAGCTGGATTTACCTCGACAATATTTCAAATGTTGTATATGTTATATATACATATATATATATGTTTTTTATATATATATATATATATATATGATGGATTTCTTTCAGTTTCTGATTACCAAATCCACTGACTTGTCTTTAGTCAGTCTAGGGTATAGTTGAAGACACTCAACCAAGACCCTGCGCAATGGTACTGAACCCAAGACCACAAGGTTGGGAAGCAAGCTTCTCAACCACCCAGCCATGCCCACATCCCACCACTGATGCTAATGATAAATTACTAATGTTGTTATAATACTGTTTTAATAAATCTGAGTTGAGTGATATATTCAGAACTAACAACTAGCTTTTCAAATTGTTAATACCTTCATTTCATAAGATATCCAGCAGCTGCCAGACATAAACCACATACACAGACCAAGCCATGAGAGTACGGAAAGTAGATGCGTATGAATGAACAATGATGACAATGACGACGACAATTATTTGTCAACAACAATGGCAGCAATAATATAAAATAAGCTTGCATGAGTAAGTAGACACACACAGGCGCACACACCACCACCATCACACATGACATTATATGAACAGATGTCTTTTTAAAGAAATGAAAAGTCTGCAGTTCAATGGAAATAACTGACAGAAGAAATCTACATTATAAAATGATGATGATGATGATGATAGTAAGACATAAGGCGTAAAATAAAAAAAATCGGTGGGGGGGAGTGTTAGTTGATTACATCAACCCCAGTGCTCAACTAAAAAATTATTTTATTGACCCCACTGAAAGGATAAAAAGCAAAGTTGACCTCGGTGGAATTTGAATGTAAAGAACCAGAATAAATGCTGCTTAGCATTTTGTTTGATACACTAATGAACGATGCTATGGATCATGAACTGAATGCTTGTGCATCAAACACTCAGCTATAAGCCAGGGAAGCTTATTACATACTTCCTATCCCCTTGTCATTTATTTAATTTTGTATTATGCACTGTACTTGCCTAAAGCTTTATCCTGAAGCATATGTATATTGAATTCTAACACCAGGTTATTATTATCATTATGCCTAGGTGAGATCTTAATATACATATTCTTTTACTCTTTCACATGCTTCAGCCATAAAGCTGTGGCCATGCTGATGCCCTACCAGTATCATCACCTTTTGAACGGCCATTTACATGTGGTTGACTTTTGATGAAGGAGAGAATTTGATATTGCTCCCTTTGTTTGAGTTTCATGCTGTGATACAGGCTCATTTAGGATCTTGGACAGTAGAGGTTCTAGGCATGTAGATCTCTCAGCTCTTTAAGGATGATATTAAACAGCTGTGGGCCTTTGAATCACAAACTATTGCAGTATTTGGTCAAATCGTATTACACACCCCTTGTGTTTCCATATTTTGCTATGATCCTCACCTTGCTAAAGACCTCAAGTCCTTTACTGCTATCTCTCTATCCCTTGTGTGTGGTAATGCTGGCCATTACTTGTTCATGATGCACTCACCCATTCCCACTCTTGAAACCAATACCAGAAATCTCTTCCCTTATATCGGAAACCTTTTCTCTTATACCAGAAATGCCAACAGGGCTGTGCCTCACTTCTGTACCAGAAGAATTGCATACTTCCATCCCTCAAACCACCCACATCTTTCTGTCTATACATAATAGACTCACCATCAGCAGCTCATTTACTTAACTGGCCTATTATATTTGCAGCAGTAACACTTATATTTACAACACTCATAACACTTATATTTACAATGATTACATTACACTCACTCACACACACCCCACCCCACACAATAGGGGCAACCATTTTTAACCTTTTTGAATGATGGTAGGTTAAAGTGAGAGAACAACTGATGTGACATGTCTGTTATCAAACAATCACAGAAACCTTTTTTTTCAGGTGCTGAATAACATCACTCCTTCCCACATCCCTTTCCCAGTTTTCAAAGTTGGCACTGTCAATGTAAGCACATTGAACAGTAAGTCTAGCAAAATTGTTGAGATGCTTGAACAGAGGTGTGTTGATGTATGTTGCATCCAAGAGGTAAGGTGGAGTGGAGCTTCAGCCAGGTTCCTGACAGGCAAGGCACATAGGTATAAAATTTTCTGGAAAAGTAACAGTGATGGGGTAGGTGGCGTTGGCATACTCCTTGCAGAGAAATGAGTGGATAAGACCATAGAGGTAGTCAAAGTGGGTGATAGAGTGCTAAAGCTTAGGCTAGTTTTACAGAACAGTATAGTGACAATTATCTCTGCCTATGCCCCTCAAGCAGGCCTACCAAATGAACAGAAGGACCACTTTTACGATATTCTTCTGCAGGCTACCTCAAAAATGAGTGACAATGATCTCCTCTTCGTGGTTGGGGATTTCAATGGGCATGTCAGGCAGTAGCCTGGTATCTTCCATGGTGTCCATGGGGGCCATGGGTTTGGCTCCTGAAACAAAGAGGGAACAAGTCTACTGGAGTTCTGTGATGCAAATAACCTTTTGATCTGCAATACAAACTTCAGGAAGCCAGCCAGCCACCTGATAACTTACCAATCAGGTGCCTGTGCTAGCCAGATCAACTGTGTATATATATGTGTGTGTGTGTGTGTGTGTGTGTATGTGTGTGCATATATGTATCTATGTATGTATGTATATATATATATGTAATACCAAAGCACAGTTTTCAGTGAAGCAAGTAACAAGCAAATGTACAGCACTGACAAGCCTCAACAAAGGCAAAATGCATCTGTCATTCTCGTTAGTGACTGCAGTGACAGTGTTCGTCTTGCTCCATTATATGTGTTCAATATTTCAGCTGCAACCTTTTACTATCAATCAATACAAATATTAAGTGGCAAGATAACCAGTTATTATAACCTGTTGGACAATCTAATTGGAGATCATAAGTTCAAACATGATTTTCCAGGGTCTCCATTGGTCAGATTTAACAATACCCCTGCAGATGTGTGAACAGACTTTTTTTTAAGGAAGACCAGCAGTGAAACAATTGATATATTTGTAATAACTTCTACACGACCATAAATGGTGATTGGCATAGGAAAGAACAATTGATAAAATTAACTCCAGTACATCACTGGTACTTATTTTATCATTAAGACTGGCAGTATGAAAGTGGTAAAGTCAATCTCAGCTCAAAAAAATTTTTTTACTCATTAGACTGACTTGTCTGAGGAAGAGGCTGTATACCACGAAAACTCCAGAACAGGCCTCAAGATTAGTATATATGTATACACACAGACACATGCACACAGAATTTTAACTCAGATGTTTGTGTAAGAGTTGTCATTTTAATGTCCACTTTTCTATACAGGATGACCATTTGAAATACTGAACTTCCCACAGCATAAAATTAATTAACTTGTACTGTTTTATTATAGTTTTAGTTCTGAAACATTTTGGACATATCTACATACATACAAGATGCATTCAAGAAGTACCTGTCTTTATATTTCCCTACCAAAACTAATGCTATGCAGGTAAAATTCTTTGGGTTGGAAGTGATGCTACCGATCTGTGTACATGTGAAAATGTTCATGTTGGTAGGCTGTGTCAATTCACAGTTATTATGCATAGAGCACAGACATTTAGTGTGCACTCATCAGATTTCGTTTTCTCTGAACACATCAGGCAGAGATATTGAATCAAGTTTTGCCAAGAGCGTGGTGATACTTAGGCTCAATTCTTCCAGAAGTTTCAGCAGGCCTTTAGATGTTATGTCATCGGCAAATCTCAGAACAAGGAGTGGTACAACTGCTTCAAACATAGCTGCACCTGTGGAGAGTGAGGCACACTTAGGCAGACCATCCTCAAGCTGAAACAAAGAGCTGACTAAGAAAGTTCAGTGAATAGTCATAGAAGAATATCATGTAACAATCCAAGAAATTGCTCATGAAGTGGGAATAAGCACAGGATCTGTGCATTCTAGTTTAATGGAGGATTTGTGAATGCCGAGAGTGTTGGCTGAATTCGCCCCCAGAAGCAACCCCACATGGAAATCACTCAGGACATGTTGGACTGTGCAAACCACGACACAGACTTCATAAAAACCATCATCACTGGTGATGAGACATGGGTTTATGATCTCAGCTCGATGCGATAGGCCATCTTGCATGAAACAAAAATCCGAGCACATACTACACGTCTGTAGAATTGGTGTAACAGCTGGGAACTGATGCGGATTAGCGGCAAATTTTTACGCATCCGCAGGAGGGGTTGTGTCATCTCCCACCCAAAGGATTTTGCCCACGCGGCATTAGTTTTGACTGAAAAAAATAAAGTCGGATACTTCTCCTGTACACATGCACAAACAGTTAAAAATTTATTCCCCTAAAACAACGAAAATTGACTGAATAGAAGATTCAGTCCTAGTATAGTATCTAATATTTATTATTTTGTTGACAGTAACTCAGTTTCACCAAGAAAGCGGTTTATTCAAAGTGACATCTTCCTTGTTGGCACTCCGTCGCTTACGACGTCGAGTGTTTCAGTTGATCCGATCAACGGAACAGCCTGCTCGTGAAATTAACGTGCACTCCACAGACACGTGCACCCTTAACGTAGTTCTCGGGGATATTCAGCGTGACACAGTGTGACAAGGCTGACCCTTTGAATTACAGGCACAACAGAAACAGGAAGTAAGAGTGAGAGAAAGTTGTGGTGGAAGAGTACAGCAGGGTTCGCCAGCATCCCCTGCCGGAGCCTCGCGGAGCTTTTAGGTGTTTTCGCTCAATAAACACTCACAACGCCCGGTCTGGGAATCGAAACCACGATCTTATGACCGCGAGTCCACTGCCCTAACCACTGGGCCATTGCGCCTCCACTACATCTTCATTAAAGCACATACATAAAACTTTGAAGTCGTTGTCAAATAAAACGTGTGTGCGTGCGTGCGTGCGTGCGAATTGGCTGAGTGATTAAACAGTCATCTCACTGCGCTGCGAGTTCATTCATCATCTTTAATGTTTCACTTTAGAAAATGGATCTCCAATAGTGTGAAATTAGATATAAATGCTAATAATATTTGGGAACATATGTTAAGCTGTTTGTAGTAAAATCAACAAAAGAAAGTTGAATCATAATGTTAAGACCTATATTAATACATGTTATCCGCCAGAACAACACCATGAGATGTTTTCTTGGTTCGTGGTTAATATAACTCCAAATCAATTTTGGAAAAAAAGCCACACACTATAAACATTTAATGTAATAAAACAAGAAATATTTAAAATCAGTTATTAAATTACGGTACATGACTTGTGCACAATAAGTGTGCGTGTGTGTGTGTGTGTACTCATATATATGATAGCACTACACAAACGTAGAAAAAAACCCCTTTTATTCAATTTCTTAAAGACAATGAAACAAAACATTTAAGCCAGTTATTTACTGACAATGCATAACAGCTTGAAAACACCTTACACAATATCGAGACACACGTATATTCAGTATTTTTAATGTTGATGACTAAAGAGGTATATTCCAGCAGAAGCCACCAATAAACTCCACACAGCCTTTTAGTTCTTCCGTCCAGCGACACTCACAACTGATGAAAGTTTTTCTCCAATAAAATTTTCCTGGATTCAATTATTCCAAGTAAAGTTAACCAATGCGTTATATTGATTTCAAATTTTGGCATAGAGCTATCAGTGCTCAATTAGTACTTATTTCATCGACCTCAGCGGAGTTTGAACCCAGAAACTAAAGACGGACGAAATGCCGCTAACTGACATGCTAACGATTCTGCCAGTTCACTACCTTCATTTATAACTAGTCTGTAATATTGCTGGAGATATATGTTTAATGTTCCTTAAAACTTTACGTTTACGTATCGTAATTGGATATGCCGAAAGGTAGATTTAGTTTGGGTTTTAGACAGTTTATTTTAGTTGTATCTAACTTTTCATATTTGTTTTATTTCAGTATGATACGAGCTAAAATAAATATAATTACACATAAATATGTATGAACATATATACATACATACATACAAACATGTAAGTTAATACTTGTTAATACATACATAAATACACACACACACACACACACTTTTATTTCGAATCAGCCTTCTAGTATACAAGATGAAAGATGAAAAATACTTTAAACCTGTCCGTACGCATACACAAAGATGTATATGTATACACACACACATATATAAACAGCTATATACATTTATATATACACACGCATGTATATATGTAAACATGTTTCTGTATACATATATCATGTATATGTGGTAGCTACATAAACTCCAAGTTTATTCACCTATATTAGCATAAAATAAAGACAAAAACACATGAAGCAGCACATATACTTCAAGCATCAACAATTCCATTCCTTCAACTCGTTTTTAATCATCTTCCACAATCTATGCAAACAGTTACACAACAGCTACGGGCAAATATGAATAGAAAATTACTATCACCAAACAGGAAAATATACAGCCGATAGCCAATTTGAAATGAAAATAAAATTCGGACTTCAAACATAGAAATTGAACAACTTTATCAGGATATTTTCTGGAGCTAAGATGCTGAAATGTAAACAGCCGGCAGCACAATGGGATAGCAACACTATGTGTACAGCCCCTATCGACTTTGTTTCTTCATAACTTAAAAAAAAATTGACGTTTTTAATGAAAGTTTTGGCAAATACCTTTCAGATGGTGAAGATTCCGATTATATCAGAATTAAATTTAAATATATATATAAAGGAAATTGTGTTTTGTAGTTGTTGTCATTATCAACCCCAAACGTATCACCAAGGGAGAGAGAGAGAGAAAGAAAGAAAGGGAGAAAGAATTAATCTACAAAATTCCCTGTTAGTTGGAAAAAAAATGGAATCTATTTCAAAACGGGGGCACCAGTATTTTCTTAACGAAACACTTTGAAACTTGGGACACTGGTAGAATGTGTCATATAAAACATCTTTAACTCTTAGTCTTCTTAACAAAAAAAAAGGAATTCGCAAGTTATTCCATGTTAAAGTTGTCGTATTTCTGTAATTTCAACCAATCACTGACGTCTATTCAGCTGAATAGAGTTACTGCTGGGCAGTCATAAAAATGTTATTCCCTGTGACATATTTCATCCGGTTTAATCGTAATTTATACGCATATATTGTTTATATAATAAATTACGCTGTGCGTATCTATGTGTGTAACAATTTTAGAGTTCGGATTCTAGAGTTAGGGTTAGTTTTAGGGTTAGGGTTAGGGTTAACAGTCTAGTTAGGGATAGGGGATTAATACGATATACACCGTTACAGCGCTAACTGTTTTCAACTGAATAGACGTCAGTGATTAGTAGAAATTATCGAAATAAGACAATTTTTTACATGAAATAAATTCGAATACAAAAATTTTTTTCTGTTCTATAACACAAAATAGATAAGTATACGAAGTTTGAAAGTCTTTCGGTACCAAAAACACTACATAAAACATAAATGAAAACTGGTGCCCCCGTTTTGAAATAGATCCAACAAATGTTCTTAGAGAATTAAACTTTGAGATAACTTCACTAAAACTTTTTTTTAGAGCAAAATAGAATAATCATCTTTACTTACATAGGTAATAATCTTGAGGAAAAACATGAACGTTAGAGCATCAAACTCCACCATATATATATAGGCGCAGGAGTGGCTGTGTGGTAAGTAGCTTGCTTACCAACCACATGGTTCCGGGTTCAGTCCCACTGCGTGGCACCTACTATAGCCTCGGGCCGACCAAAGCATTGTGAGTGGATTTGGTAGACGGAAACTGAAAGAAGCCAGTCGTATATATGTATGTATATGTGTGTATATGTTTGTGTGTGTCTGTGTTTGTCCCCCCCCCCCCCAACATCGCTTGGCAACCGATGCGGGTGTGTTTAGGTCCCCGTAACTTAGCGGTTCGGCAAAAGAGACCGATAGAATAAGTACTAGGCACCCAAAGAATAAGTCCTAGGGTCGATTTGCTCGACTAAAGGCGGTGCTCCAGCATGGCCGCAGTCAAATGACTGAAACATGTAAAAGAGTAAAAGATATATATATATATAAATTGTTATTAATCCAAATAAGTAGAGGAATAGAAGAAATGAAGTTGAAAATGCGGAGGATATTGTAGAATTAATAAGAATTTATATTTTAAAACAGGAATATACTTGACTGGTTTTACATTAGATTTTCAAGTGTTTTGTATAGGGAGTTGTATCTCAAATGGTCTAAGGTGGCTGTTGTTCACACACACATATCGAAACGCGGAGTAGATGGAACAGGGACAACTGATGAAGGGAAATATTCTTTATGTTGCAGGTTTCGCTTCTCTGTTTTTTTTCGTTGCTCGAAAAAAAGTTCGTTTTCTGTCATCGTCTTTATGTTTTCATTTCTCATTGTGTTTAACGTTTTTTTTTTTTTTTGTGATGTCCTGTACCCATATATGCATGTATGCATACATATAGATGTAGGTATATACATATGTATGGATATATGCATATATATATATATATATATATATATATATATATATATATATATATATATATATATATATATATATATATATATATATAAAACACTCACTAGCAATGCATCCTGGCGTTGCCAGGGTGTTACGACCTACACCCACATTGTATTATTTATTCCTTTCTTATGGGTAGAATCGACACAGCTGATATATAGTGAACTTGGATAACTGGCGTAACGGAAGTTATTGCTTGTTTAAAAGTGAAGGAGGAATCTACAATTTGCATGAGTTTGCATGAAAGCGCTTTCTGTTCTTAAGAAGGATCACAAACTATGTATTGTTTCATCGTATAATACGATTTAGCCCAGAAATCACGTTTGCGAAAGTTTAATTTCCCCCCGTCCACACTGCAATTTCTTAATTTGCAACTTGTTTTCGAATTTATTATTTTTATCCACGTAGAATCTGGGAAATATATTTATTTTTAACGTTTAATTTTTCTTTAAGAAACACACAATTCACCCTTCCCTCACCTCACCCACCCACCACTTTCACAAAGTTAAAACCTCTCAATGTTTCACTTTCTTCTGATGCTTCACGCAAGCGTAGAATTGTACTGAAATAGCAGACGTAAAAAATGAAACATTGGGAGTTTGTAGCATTTTGAAAGTGGTGAGGTGATCGGTGGGTATTTGAGGAGATGTTAGTGTTTCTTTAAGAAAAAAGGAAGAAAATTTTTTAAGATTCGAACTCTCTGTTTATGACGAGCAAAGACTCAGAAACATGTTTCTGGATGCAGGCTAAGCTAAGTGGAGCTGCTTATCTCCCCCTTGTAAACATGAGAACACAGGAAATGTGTCAAGACCGACAGGAAGCGGTGCTGCTTCCTAGGGCTAAATAGCAGTTGTATTATTCCCTTCATAGGACTGTCACATTAAGTTGACAGCATACAACTACTTTATCACACACACACATACCTACATACATACATACATATATATATATATATATATATATATATATATATATATATATATATATATATATATATACACACACACACACACATATATATATTTATATATGTATGCATGTGAGATAATAGTTTCGCTTTAATAGTTTCAGTATTAATGGTGAAACTATTAAACTGAAAGTATCTCACATTACAATAGAGAGATGTTATTGTTTAACCTTTGACACGTAATACTGAAATAGTGTAAGAGATAAGAGATTGCGCCAGGCTCACATTTGGCAAGAAATTAAAATTTCTTTTGGTCCATGGCACTGCATGGATCCTAAGTAAGGCTGGGTAGTTCTCGAGTTTTAGGGATTCACACAGACAGACAGACACACACATTCTCAGTTTTATATAACGTGTCCTTACGACGAGCAAAGACTCAGAAACACGTCTCTGG
The DNA here is from genome assembly GCF_046866305.1 of Octopus bimaculoides. Classification (NCBI taxonomy): domain Eukaryota; kingdom Metazoa; phylum Mollusca; class Cephalopoda; order Octopoda; family Octopodidae; genus Octopus; species Octopus bimaculoides. Next base: position 81,975,730 of record NC_142928.1, read on the forward strand.
ATGCAGGCTTAGCTAAGTGGAGGTGCTTGTCTCACTACTGCATAAATCTCTCTGAGAGATTTAGAAATGTATTTTCCCCTTCCATATTTTAAAGAGGTCTCAGGCCAGCAGTTTTTGGGGTCTGAAGATACGCTATAAGGCTAAGCTTTTTATGAGTGAGAAACCCAGGGTAACCCCATAAACCGGCCTACCCCACTATGATATTAACTGCTCTACATCTTAGAGTGTGCTTCTCCTCCGGATTTATGTATTTCCACAAATGATCCTCTCTCTATATATATATACACGATGGTCTTCTTTCAGTTTCTGTCTTACTAAAACCACGAAAGGTTTTGGTCCGCCCGAGGTTACAGTAGAAGACTCTTGTTCAAGGTGCCCTGCAATGGAACTGAATCCAAAACCATATGGCTGGAAAGCATTTTGTACACTATAATTCGTGAAGAACCTCAAGACGGCACTGTGTCATGGTTTCCCCGCTTCTTTCTTATTTGAAATTTTATGTCGATAAACAATAAAACTATGATTCCTCTTCAACAAGGCACTTAAAATATAATCTAAAGCTGTTACCATCATTATCTTTGCCAAAAAGAAAGAAAGGAGAAAACGAGAGAACGAAAGAATTAATAGACAAAATTAATTGCTAGCAGGGGAAAATGTTTTTTAGAGAATCAAACATTGTGATAACTTCATTAAAACTTTTTTTTTTTTTCGTAGAGAAAAATGGCGTGATCACTTTTGCTTAGAGCTAATTAATAATCTCAAGTAAAAACTTGAACGTCATAGTTTCCCGCTTCTTTCCTACTTGTAATTTTATGTCTGGGAAATTTTATTTTTAGTTCGTAAAATCATGGTGATTCAAAAAGTGATTCCAATAAAACATTTCGGATCTTTCTGATTTGGCGGACATCACTTGTTTTCTTAACGAAACACTTTCAAACTTGGGACACTGGTAGAATGTGTCATATAAAACATCTTTTGCTCTTAGAGTTGTTGAGAAAAGTTTATATTTTCAAAGTTATTTCGTGTTAAAATTGTTGTATTTCAGTGAAAACAATTACTGCTGTGGATTTTCAACACGACGTCGTGGCGGTGTAATCGGATCTTTTCCCTTAAATAAAATTAGTGCCGTTGTTTGTCAGCAACAACTATCGGCAGTACTGTTATTTATGACATCCTTCGTGCATTTGTACTGGTTTTAGCTTTAGGGTTTTAGGGTTAGGGTTCTGGTTTTAGAGTTAGGGTTAGGATTGTGAGTATTTTTGCCAAATTTCGTGAAAAATTTGAACAGATTTTCACCAAATTTGGCAAAAATACTGATAACCCCTAACCCTAAAACCCAAAAACTAAAACCAGTACAAACGCACGAACGATGTCATAAATAACAGTACCGCCGATAGTTGTTTTTGACAAACAACGGCACTATTTTTTTTATTCAAGGGAAAAGGTCCCATTACACCGCCACAACATGTTGTTAACAATCCACAGCAGTAATTGTTTTCACCTCAATAGACGTCAGTAATTGGTTGAAATTACCGAAATACGACAACTTTTAACGTGAAATAACTTCGAATATAAAATTTTTTTCTCTGTTCTATAAGACAAAATATACAAGTATACGAAGTTTTAAAGTGTCTCGGTAGAAAACACACTAAATAAAAAATAGTGTCCGCCAAATCAGAAAGAGCCAACATTTCGTAATTATAAGTAGTGCACACTACGAACAGCGAGGGAAAATATTAGATTTAGTTTGAATGGGCACATGTGAGAATTCTTCAACAGTCCATGACGGATATACTAAGCAATATAAGTCGCTGAATCTGACAAAGATCGAGCTAGTGTCGTAATTGTATGCTTTTGTAAGTATTTCGTTGGGATTTACAATAAAATGAGGAGCAGCAGGGCGTCCATGCGACATGCTAATAGAGTTGAAATGAAATTGAAACTAAAAGAAATTCGATTTTGCGAACGTCAAACAGGAAATGACCTTATGTCTGTATAAAAAAAAATTATTATTCAACCAAGTTCTTAAAATACAGTCTAAAGTGCAACACCCTTTGTCAAAGGAAAAAAAGTAACAATTTTAGCTAGGAAAAATTTATAAAATAGTAACAATTTTAGAAAACAAAAAAAATTACTAGAAACAAGTCACATTTTATTTAAATACTACGAAATGATAAAAGAAAACATTTTAAATCAGTTATTAACTGACTGTGGATGAATTCATCTTTTGTATGTTTCGGTTATTGGACTGCGGCCAATGGTTTTAGTCGAACAAATCGAACCCAATCTAGTGTACTTATTCCATCAGTCTTTATTGATGAACCGCCAGGTTACAGGAACGTAAACAAACCAACACCGGTTGTCAGTAACTGGGAACACAATTATACAGCAGGCTTCTTTTACTTTGTCTACCAAAACCACTCACCCAGACCTAGCACTAACATAGTTTTTTCTTCTCAACACGTCAACTCTGAAATTTATACATTTCCTAGTCGTTCGACTCGCAGGAACGTTAGCGGCATCAATCCTATCGGTCTCAGAAGTCTTGCGTAGACCTTTGACTCATAACCTGGGGTACGGACGTGTGAGATGACATTTCAGAGAACACGAGAAAGTATACTTTATTTAAAATTATTTTTGAAATAAAATCATCTTTCATAAATAACTTTAAAGTATATTAAGCACACCAAGAATATTATCATTATACATATGTCGATTTAATCCCCGTGAGATTAACCAGGAACGTCCTCATTCTATTTGCAATGACACTCTTGTGTAAATTTGATTTGCGGCTCCCTTTCATCAATCAAAACAAAATCTAGAAATCATTGCTAAACCTGCGTATTCAGCAAGAAAGTTCCAAATTTTGATATGCCCATGAATGAGAGAAGCTGTAACAAAAATGTCACTTAGAACATTTTTCAAATTGCTCAATTTACATTCACATTTTATGCACCAAGTTTTTCCAGTTCAGCATCTTTTCTGTTTGGTTGCCAGCGTAAATTTTCTATTCGAATCGATTTCAGATTCAGTGTAATGATACACTTTTATAAGCTAATTAATGACGTGAAAATAATTTTCGCTATAAGTCAATAAAGAGTTATTAGTAATTAAAGTTTGAAAATTTTGGTAATTTTAGCCAAACGTAAGCCACAGACACTTACATGTCTGTTCAATAGAACTCGTTTACCTGTTGCCGTTGTAAGTCTTTGAAAAGTATGCGAGGAAGCACAGTCAACCGAGGAAGGGTCCTACCTGAGCAGTGGATTTTTGGAGGAGTGTGTTGCGAGATCGGACAGGTTTTTCTGTATGCATATTTAAATTGAAATTAAATATATTTAAATTGTTTGTTTCTTTTTGTCATTGAGCATTGAAGTGGTTGTGAGGTGTGCTAAAAATAACAGCTAAATAACATTTTCTTTGATAAATTTTATTTGCCAACATCTCGCTCAGAGATTTAAAACTAACTGTTTTTCTCTTAAATTAATATAAATATTATTTACATGAAAGAAAATTACCGGAGACAACACGTGTTGTTTACAAATATTAACAACACGTGCTATTTTCAGGTGTTGACAAAATGTGCAGTCACACACAAAATGACAGCTTCCAAATCCTGTTTACTGAGTGGGTGAAAATGATCAACTTTTTAAAAAATATTTTTCAGGAAAAAATTAAATAACTCCAGCAATTCAGTTTGGGCAAGTTTATTATTGTGCCAAATTTTAAAATTTTCGGTAAACTTCAATTTTTGGAGCCGCTGGCAACCAAACAGAAAAGACCCTCAGTTCATTTTGTTTACCCACATTTATTGCATGTGGTTCAATTAAAAGAAAATAGTTATTAGAAAATTTAGCTTTTCATCATTCAAATGCGACATTACGCTTTGATGTGGTAGGGTGCGAAAATTAAGCATTTCTTAAGGAATGCGGGACACAGAAAAAGTGCTTAGAAGTCACTGCTCTAGGACAAAACAGCACATACAGGTAGTCGATAAATTACATTTACAATATGAAAATTTCAGGGGGAAAAAAAAAATGAAAAATAAGAATAACTCAGCAAAAGTTTATTGGAAAATATAGGCGAAGTTTTATTACAAACATTAGAACACTTCCAAGTGGTCTCCAAAAAAGTTCATTGATGAACTTCAACTTTAGTAAACACAATAAACTGTGGAAGTTATGTAGGCAGTGTGTGTGTGCTTATACAAAAAAAAAAAAAAAGTCGTGTCTGAAACGCCTTTGATTTTAGGGCTGCTCAAATTAAAGCCTGACCTACAGCTAAAAACTAACAACGAAACAAGGACCGTGATGATTACAAGTTTGTAGAAATACATGCTAACATAACTTTTGAAGGTTAGCTTTGATAAATTATACACCATGTTTATCTAGGCTTAATCTATCTCATAACAAACCTGTCTCTCTCCACGAGACTTTAAAGAAATATCTATCAAACTCACATAAATTGTTTTAGTTTTATACATGCTTATTGTTTATTTTGCTGATGCTATATATCGCATTTATAAACTCTGGTCCACTTTGCACCGACCTGAACATCTTGACATTTACAGAAAGATTTTACATGAATAAACTGTCACTTTTAAATTATATAACTGTGAAGGTTCAGTAATTTCCATAGTGCAAATGCAAAGCGATAAATCAAAGAAGTCAGGTAATGGTTGCTTTGTCCGATGCCTAGCCGGGGTGGCATGTTTTAGTAATGTTATAAAAAGCTATGAAAACAAACACTTCCTTTTTGATTTCCCGCCGCCCTCTCAGCTTCACGTGAACCTTACTTTGATCTTCAAACACAATATCTCGAACATCCATACTTACACACACACATACATACACTCTCTCTCTCTCTATTTATCTATCTAGCTGTTCTTTTCCACCGCACACACACAGAGGCAGAAAGCTGTGAAAATAAAAGTGTAAAAAGAATAACGCGGCGTGTTTTTCGCTCTAAATAGGTAGGCAGTAGTTTAAGGGAGACTTGTCGATTATTTCTAGCAAATTGAGAGACTGTCTCCCCGTCCAGTTGACTTGCAGCCTTTTGTTAAACAGACATCTTGAAAATACCCACCCCCACCAGAGTACTACATGAACACTGTCCTTCTTAGTCAAGACAAATACAAAAGTAACATACAAAAAACAGCAACAATATCAGTAAGTCGAAAAGGCTTCCTTATTAAATATAGTCGGAAATCATCTATTGCACCGAAAACTGTAATTTCTAGAGTTCGATATAAATTTAAGCATCGTAGGTTATGATTCCGGAAACAAAAATTGTAAGCCTACCCTTCTGTAAATTTTCAGTTTTTGAGAATGTAATATATTTAGGTTTGTGTTTTTATGCTCTCAATTCAAATAGCACTTCGAGTATTATTTTGATTTATCATTACACTGAGATTGTTAATATAAATAAACTGGTAAATGAAATAAAGTCACTAAGGAGAGTTGCAAATGAACAGGCAGTTGAAAAAGTCTTCTGGTCATATACCATTAACTGTAAGATGTGTTTTAATCAAATGCACTTAATTCTGAAAAGTCCAGTTCATTCGCTGCACATAGGTTCCACAGGAAGCACACTTTATCATTTTATACTGGGGAAATATCCTATAATTTGATAAGTGTTTTGCTAACTCGAGGTATTAATTTCAAATCACCTCAAATGTGCATAGCTTGTAAGAGAATGGTTCATTTAAGTTTCCTTGTGCTTGACACACTACATGGAGTGACTCCATAGATTTAGAGAACACATATTTTTCCGCAACATACTATAACAAATTCAATCAACCATACCCTTGTCTCTAACAGAAAAGAAGATTGTTTCACACCCACAAAAAAAAAAAAAAAGACAAATCTTCATATGTATGAATTTATAAGTACAAGCTTGTAGAAATCATGCCCAAACTAACTTCCCCTGTGCTAGTGCCAAGTAAAAAGCACTAAGTCCACTCTGCAGAGTGGTTGGTGTTAGGAAGGGCATCCAGCCGTAATATCCCTGTCAAAACAGACACAGTGGCCTAGATTAGTTTTTCTACCTAGCCAGTTCCTGTCACCCGTCCTACTCATACATGCATGGAAGATAGACGTTAAACGATGAAGATGAGTGCAGGACATAGTTCATGTCGCTTAAAATTTCAAACTCTTTTAACTGCACACAAAATGGTTGAGTTGATTTTCATTAACTCTGGCTGACTCATACCATTTTTCCTTCCTTTTTCACAGTTCCCTGATTTTTTCTTTGAGCTCTCTTATTTACACGTTTCTCTCTTACTTTTCATTTCTCTCTCTTTCTTCAAAGTCCAGATGAATCTGTATTTCATCTTTTAACATATATCACTCTTCATCTGTCTCTCTCTTTCTCTCTCTCTCTCTCTCTCTCTCTCTCTCTCTCTCTCTCTCTCTATATATATATATATATATATATATATATATATATATATATATATATATATATATCATCATCATCGTTTAACGTCCGCTTTCCATGCTAGCATGGGTTGGACGATTTGACTGAGGACTGGTGAAACTGGATGGCAACACCAGGCTCCAATCTAAATTTGGCAGAGTTTCTACAGCTGGATGCCCTTCCTAACGCCAACCACTCAGAGAGTGTAGTAGGTGCTTTTACGTGTCACCTGCACGAAGGCCAGTCAGGCGATACTGGCAACGGCCACGCTCGAAATGGTGTCTTTTATGTGCCACCCACACAAGCCAGTCCAGCGGCACTGGCAACGATCATATATATAAAGAGAGAGAGAGAGAGTGGCAGGAGTGGCTGTGTGGTAAGTAGCTTGCTTACCAACCACATGATTCCGGGTTCAGTCCCACTGCGTGGCATCTTGGGCAAGTGTCTTCTCCTATAGCCTCGGGCTGACCAAAGCCTTGTGAGCGGATTTGGTAGACGGAAACTGAAAGAAGTCTGTCGTATATATGTATATATATATATGTATGTTTGTGTGTCTGTTTGTCCCTCCAGCATCGCTTGACAACCGATGCTGGTGTGTTTATGTCCCCGTAACTTGGCGGTTCGGCAAAAAGAGACCGATAGAATATATATATATATATATATATATATATATATATATACATATATATATATATATATATATATATATATATATATATATATATGTATGTATGTATGTGTGTGTATATGTTTGTGTGTCTGTGTTTGTCCCCACCAACTTCGCTTGACAACCGTTGCTAGTGTGTTTACATTGCCGTAACTTAGTGGTTTGGCAAAAGAGACCAATAGAATAAGTACTAGGATTACAAAGAATAAGTCCTGGGGTCGATTTGCTTGACTAAAGGCGGTGCTCCAGCATGGCCACAGTCAAATGACTGAAACAAGTAAAAGAGTAAAGAGAGTAAAGAGTATATATATAATGTATATTTAATTGTAATTCGGCAAATCAAAAGTCAGGTGCAGGGTTTGTCCATAAGTAAATTCTCCTTCATTAAATTCAAGGTTAAGATAAGGAATATAATATGACCTTTAATATATTTTTTCCTGGAATGCTGCTCATAACTCAAACAAATGTATGGATTGCTTCCTTTCTGTTCAAAGTGGGTCACACATTAAGTGAGGCAGTTACACAATTGAGACAAGTTTCATTAAATGAAATTCTACAACCTTGGGTGGTACAGTGGTGTGATTTTAAAACTTTTAGTGACATGGATTAACTATGCACTATACTTGTAAAAATATATAAACTAACTTAGAAACTTACTTGATCCTGTGCATTCATATACACACATATGCCATGTAAAAAGCAACAAGTGTATTCTGTAAAGTGGTTGGTGTTAGGAAGGGCATCCAACCATTGAAACTCTGCCAAAGCAGACATTAGAGCTAGGTGGAGTTCTCTGTCACACTGGCTCCTGTCAACCGTCTAACCCATGCCAGTATGGAAAATGAACATTAAATGGGAATGATGATGATTATATACATATGTACATATATACGTGCGAACATACATACATAAAACAGATGTGTGTGTGTGCATATTCAGACAATGAATTATTCTTAGATGCCACCCATATATATATAAATCAATACGTAAGTTAGTAACAATAAACTTAATGCAAAGAACCCCAAAAGCTAACTGGAAATAATTAGGCAGTGACAATATTTTGATGGTTTAAGTAGCTAAGGGAGGTAACTCAGTACATGTTTTAGTATTTCTAGACCTGCTCAGCGAACCATAAACTTGACCATACTCCCTGAAACTAAAAATAAAAAAAACCTTAGCTATAGAACTACTTCACTCATTCTATTATCTAGAATTTTTTTTTCTTTTAACGTTCTTGTTTAAAACAATATATGATACTTTGAAATATTAAATGATAAAGACAAATAACAACACCAAAATCCAATTTAAAAATAATTTTCATAAAATGAAATCTTTTGTCAAAGAATTAAAACTTTTTTTTCACTAATGAAGAAAAAGCAAATATTTACTAAAAATATAGAAATACTAGTTATATCTATTCTCTATGACTAATATGTCAAACTTTGTTGCAGGTTACTATTTTCTTATATAAATTAAGAAGTGTAATAGAATGCAAATGCTGTATGCAATGAATCATCACAGTAGTGGAAGCAGAGAAAACATTCAATAAGTAGCAGATGTTCTAATTTAAAAGTAACCATTTAATAGGGTAGGTGGGTGGGTGGTTACTGAGATAAAAATGAAGACTATTCTTTTATATGTTTCAGTCATTTGACTGCAGCCATGCTGGAGCACCACCTTGAAAGGTTTTAGTTGAAGAAATCAACCCCAGGACTTTATTCTTTGTAAGCCTTAGTATTTATTCTATCAGTCTCTTTTGCCAAACCGCTGAGTTATGGGAGCATAAACACACTAACATCAGTTGCCAAGCGATGGTGGTAGGGGGACAAAGACAGACACATATATATGAGTGGTTCTGGGTTCAGTCCCACTGTGTGGCACCTTGGGCAAATGTCTTCTACTATAGCCTCAGGCCGACCAAAGCCTTATGAGTGGATTTGGTAGATGGAAACTGAAAGAAGCCTGTCATATATATATATATATATATATATATATATATATATATATGTATGTATGTATGTGTGTATATGTATATGTTTGTGTTTGTCCTCCCACCATCGTTTGATACTGATGTTAGCGTGTTTACGTCCCCATAACTTAGCGGTTCAGCAAAACAGACCGATAGAATAAGTACGAGGCTTACAAAGGATAAGTCCTGGGGTTGATTTGTTCGACTAAAGGTGGTGCATTGAACTTGTGATGAAAAGTGGTTGGACCAAAATGAAGCAACAAAAACCTTCCCTAAACCCAAGCTCTTCAAAAAGAAGGTTATGGTGACTGTTTGGTGGTGTACTGCTGGACTCATCCACTATAACTTCTTAAAACCCAGAAAAACCATTACTGCAGAAACATATTGCCATGAAATTGCCAAAATGAATGAAAAACTGCTTCTTCTCCATCACAGACTAGTCAACAGAAGAGGGCCAATCATTCTTCATGACAATGCTCAACCACATGTTTCACTATACACACACACACACACACACACACATATATATATATATATATATATATATATATATATATATATATATATATATATATGTATGTATGTATGCATGTGTATGTGTGTATACATACACATGCACATACACATATATATATATATATATATATATATATATATATATATATATACACATACACACACTTGTGTACATATTTGGTTTATTTCAAGCCGGTAGATCAAAAATCAAATGTTATCAGCTTAATAGTTCTCATAATCAACTCTATTTTCTTCTGGCAATCAGGATATAAGGGCTGTGTCATTTATGCATTAATCCCTACAGCTCACTGAAGGATAATGGTTCCAAATAAGTATTAAAATTGAGTCTCAGATTTGATTTACAGAGAAAATATTATTTTTAAACATACACTGTATGTACTTCCTTAAGGGAACTACTACTTTGTTGCTTAATTTGCTAAAAATTGAAGTCAAATTCAGTCATCACAACAAATGTACATAATGGTTAATGTAGACCAGGTTACAATATTACAGAGAAAAAGATGAATGGTCCTAGTTTAAATACTTTGCGCTGAATTGGGGTTAAACAGAACAGCCACGCATGTGTACACACGCGCGCACACACACACACACACAGCTTTTATTATAGTTCAACATTACATAAACTACTTGCCTCTGTAGGTTTAAAATGTTTCATACTTACATTTTGCAAATGTATCAACAGAAAATAAGGGAAATTTTCTCACCTACAAAGGAAAAAATAAATAAATAAAATAAATGTGCAAATAAATAAATAAATAAATAAATACACAATTCAATTGAAGTTAACTCAAGTTGACTTGAGCTAACAAAAGTTAATTAGTCCAATAATGATTTCCAAAGTTAACTTAAAAGTTAAATTGTTAACGAAAATCTTTTCTTTCTTGCATACATCTTCTTCCTGCTTTAATGCCAGGACATTTTCTTCATATTTACTCCTTTGATTTGTGTTTTGCATCCAGTCACACTAGATTTCCTATAATCACAACCAAAATTTCTATTGCAATAACATCACATATCTAACAATAGATTCAAGGCTCCTTCATTGGAACTTTTATCAACATCATCTAGGTATTTGTGCATATGTGTGTGTGTGTGTGCAGTATTTGGTGTTAGTGTATGCGCAGATTTATATGTTTGTTTTATGGATGCGTTTTTATGTATATATTTTCATGTTTAGATGCATGCATATGTATTTATGTGCTAAATTTTTGGAAAGTTTTACATATCTTCACAGTTCCATTGATGGCTTGAATCTGTAGTCTTCTAATCAACCTAATTTTTCCAGGTTTTTGTTGAGGCAGTTCGTTACATATCCCAATGCCCCAACAATCACGGGTATGAATCTGAACTTGTAGTCTGGGTGGAGTATCTGCAAATTTCTCAGTAGCTTGGCGTAGTTGTTCTTCTCTATGTATGTATGTATGCGTGTATGTATGTATGTATGTATGTATGTATGTATGTATGTGTGTGTGTGCGCGCATGCGTGTGTGTTATTGCAATAGAAATTTTGGTTGTGACTGTAGAAAATCTAATGTGACTGGATGCAAAACATAAAATCCAAGGAGTAAATAAACAAAATGACCTGGCATTAAAGAAGGAAGAAGATGTATGCAAGAAATAAAGATTGGCTTATTTTGGTGTGTATATTCTTTTACTTGTTTCAGTCATTTGACTGTAGCCATGCTGGAGCACCGCCTTTAGTCAAACTAATCGATCCCAGAACTTATTCTTTGTAAGCCTAATACTTATTCTATCAGTCTCTTTTGCCGAACCACTAAGTTACAGGGATGGAAACGCACTAACATCGGTTGTCAAACGACAATGGGAGGATAAAGATAGACACACAAACATTCATATATATCATCATAATCATCATCATCATCGTTTAACGTCCGCTTTCCATGCTAGCATGGGTTGGACGATTTGACTGAGGACTGGTGAAACCGGATGGCAACACCAGGCTCCAGTCTAATTTGGCAGAGTTTCTACAGCTGGATGCCCTTCCTAACGCCAACCACTCAGAGAGTGTAGTGGGTGCTTTTACGTGTCACCCGCACGAAAACGGCCACGCTCGAAATGGTGTCTTTTATGTGCCACCCGCACAAGCCAGTCCAGGGGCACTGGCAATGATCTCGCTCGAAAATCCTACGGGAACCAGTCAGGCAGTACTGGCAACGGCCACGCTCAAAATGGTGCATCTCATGTGCCACCCGCACAAGAACCAGTCTAGGGGCACTGGCAACGATCTTACTTGGCTTGCCGGGTCTTCTCACGCACAGCACATTTCCAAAGGTCTCGGTCAGTAGTCATCGCCTCGGTGAGGCCCAATGTACGAAGGTCTTGCCTCACCACCTCAGCCCAGGTCTTCCTGGGCCTACCTCTTCCACGGGTTCCCTCAACTGTTAGGGTGTGGCACTTTTTCACGCAGCTATCCTCATCCATTCTCACCACATGTCCATACCAGCGCAATCGTCTCTCTTGCACACCACAACTGATGCTTCTAATGTTCAGCTTTTCTCTCAAGATACTTACACTCTGACGGGTATTCACATTGACATTACACATCCAACGGAGCATACTGGCTTCATTCCTTGCGAGCTTACGTATATGTCCTCAGCAGTTACAGCCCATGTTTCACTGCCATGTAGCATGGCTGTTCGTACGCATGCGTCATTCTGTCTGCCTTTTACTCTGAGTGAGAGTCCCTTTGTCGCCAGCAGGGGTATATATATATATATATCTATGTATATATATATATATATATATATATATATATATATATATGTATGTATGTATGTATATATATATATATACATACACGACGGGCTTCTTTCAGTTTCCGTCTACCAACTCCACTCACAAGGCTTTGGTCAGCCCGAGGCTATAGTAGAAGACACTTGCCCAAAGTGCCAGAGAGAGAGAGAGAGAGAGAGATGGATAGACAGACAGATGTATGCATGTATTCTATACTGTAGCTAATCTGTTTTGAGAAAAAAACACTTCATTTCCATTGCGTGTAGTAGTTCACAAAACTGCTACCTCTATAACTCCAGTCCTAGCTACTAACTATCATGAATTGATTACATAAATTGTAAATGAGAAGTTTCCACTGTTTTAACCACTTAGAGTTGTATTACATGCAATGGTTTCAAATGGTTATCGAAACCAATTAAACCATTGCACATTATGCAACATGGCTTACCAGGGAGCTTAGCACTATTCAACAGTGCAAATGCATTCCAGTGCAATTGGTGCAAAAGATAAACTAAATGACTGTAAATTTAATTAGAAACCAATTTATCAAAACTGAAGCAGACCTTTAATGAGAAAACTTATGAGACACTGAATTTAAATAAAAACAATAGAGAGTAAATTATATAATTAACAGTAGATATGGAGGAAGTTTCCATTGTTCTGTGCGTATGTGAGAGAGAGAGAGAGAAGGAGTGTATGTGTGTGAGGGGGGTATATTTGTGCGCCTGTGTGTTAAAGTATAACCTGATTATCCAGTCTTATTCCAAAGCACCTGACAAGTATTTCATATTGTCTTTTCCATTTAAGCATTAAATGTTAACTTTGTTTAATAAGACTCATTCTGTGGTAGCTTATAATTGAACATTTTCATTATATTACATTAAAAACGGTACAAAGGATCCTTCTTTTTCCTTGCAAACCCATTTATTCCACTTTTGAAATGTTTATAAAAGAATAGAAGTTTTAACTTCACTACAATAACAGCATTTTGCTCTGAGAATATGCACAATTCACTCATTTACCTATCAGTAAAACTCTAACTACACTGCTCACAAGCAGGCAAGGCTATGTGGTTAAGAAGTTTGCTTTGCTATCACCTGGATTTGTGATTTAGTTTTCTCTTGTGTAGGCTTCTACTATCATCTCTGGTCAATCCAAGCCACTACCACCACTGCCATTGACACCACCATCACCATCATCATTTAACATTCGTTTTTTTATGCTGGTATATGTTGGACAGTTTGTCAGGAGGTGACAAACCAGAGGACTGTGCCAAGCTCTAATGTCTGCTTTTGGTTAGGGTTAGGGTTAGGCTCAATAAAATAATTACTCCTTCCTCCGAAATTGCTGGCCTTGTATCAAAATTTGAAACCAATATAAGGTGGTATTTAGAATGATGACCAGAAGGATATATTCAAGTTCAGAGGCATTCCTATTGAACTGAAGTGAAAATTAACTAATGCTCCGAAAACAAATTTCTTCAAACTTTTGTTTTAAATATTGTAGATAATGAACCAAGTAAAAAGAGGTGGTAGTAGGGCTCTTCCATAATTTTTTCAGATTTTACTTTATGAATATCTTTTTTGCGTTATGTGTTATGATTCTTCAGAATTATATATAACATAAATCCGAAATTATTTTCAAAAAGAGTCACAACCGAAAATTTACGGAAAAGGGAAACAAATCCCCCCGCCTCCATTTTTTATTTCCAAATTCGCAATCTCTGGTACTTAAAACATATGCACCCGAAGAAATGTGGATTTTTGGCAGACCAGATAATTTTTGATTCTATAGGGATGCCAAATTCTGGTCATAATCATTGCTTTTTTTGGTTTCAAGTCTCAGTGTGAAATAACTATTATCACTTCCAAGACAATTTATTACCGCTTCGCCAGCCCCCACCTTCTGCTTCGCAGTCAAACAGCAACGTGTAGTACATTTCAGTGCCCACCTCATCAACCGGTATCTTTCTTAATGATAAGTGCGCTCGTACCAGAGTGGCCCAGTGCTTTGGTCTCCGCGCGAGCTGCCCGAATGCCGTTGTGGAGCGGTAGTCGATGAGTTCGGCCTGCATCCGCTATCCTGCGGCGCCAGTTACACCGACACGCCACTCCGAATTACATAATTAGAAGGTGCCTCGATGCGGCTGGCTTCCTATCACGACTGGAGTCATTAGGTCTTGACCGCAGGGATGGTAAGCTCCCACACCTGGGATACTTCGTGCTGCGACACGTTCTCCAGCTCCAACTTTGTTGTATTGGCCACAAATCCGGGTATCGCTGCTCGAAACGCAGAGGAAAGAAAAAAACAAACAAAAACAAATACAGAAGCCTGACCGGCCGCTGTCAAATTGTACTGGTCGCCGTCGAGACCTTAAATGTTCTCGAACTCAGCACTGCCGATTTTCTCTGCAAAATTGAGATAGCCGCGACACGTCTGAGATGTGATGTGAGAGCTCTGAGAAAAGAGCCAACTAGCGTCGCTGGCCGTTCTCCGCAGCAACGCCATTACAATCATATCCGCGGGGCGCGGCTAAATATGTCATTTGTTCTGGGGTGTACAACCCGTTACACTATTACGTCACCCCGTCTGCTACTTAATTTCCACTCTCTTTTTTTCTTTTGCTTTGTTTCCTTGGTGAGGTAGTTGTTATTTTTTCTTGATACTTTGATCTTTTATACATTTAATTTTTTAAAAGAATTTTCTTTCTGTAAAAAGTTAAAAATTGCTTACTTATAAAAAAGAAAAGAAAGAAAAGAATTATGAAACCCTTTCCTATGTTGCACAAACAGTGAGCAGTACCAAAATATCCATCATAGATACAGAGATCGTGCCACAATCAAGATATGAAATCGTTCTTTTGGCTAGTCAGTGCAATAATATCCCAACCGACTCGGAGTAGTAGCTACTCCTACTACACGAGTTATATCTAATACAATGCCGCCTGTACTTTATCAGTTTAAGGCGGCTAAAGGGGAAATGCTTTGAGACGGAGAGGGAGAGAGAGAGAAAGAGAGGGAGAGAGAGAGCGAGGGAGAGAAAGAGAGGAAGGGAGGGAGAGACCTGTGTGTGTGTGCGCGCCCGCGCGCATGTATTGATAGATACAATGCAAAGGAAACGGTTATATATCAAATCTATTTACATTAGTCTCTCTTCTGTTGCCATCGCTACTTCCATTCCTCTCAGTTACACTTCCCAACCCGATCATCAAAGTGGTTGCAAGGTCTTCCAAAACAGATCAGACCTTGTAAATGAAATATAGTACATTACACAACCTCAAAGGGTAAACAGTGTCAAAAACATCACAGTCAGTGATAGCACCATCTTGCCAAACTGGTATACAAAGTAATCTTTTTATGTATTCACCCACTTTTCTCTTCTCTCTACAGAAGGAATACAACAAACTTATGTAACTTGATTATATGAGTCATGGAACCAATGGGGGTGCTATTTGTCAAAGAGAAAGAGGAGAAAATGAAAGAAGAAAAAGGAAAAAGCAGAATGGAGTTTAGTGCGACGACGAGGGGTGATATCTGAAAAATGAGTTGGCGCTAGAAGAGGAGGTGGTGCAATTGTTGTGTGCAGGGTTGTTGTGATTGAGAGAGGTTTGGGGTAGGGCCATGTTAACAGTCACAGAATACACGACTATCAACACAGAAAAGTTAGTCATAACATGACAACAACTTAAGTGGAGAAAAGAAATACTTAATGTTTTTTGGTTGATTAATATAGAAAGGAAAACAAAAAAGAGAAAAGTAAAAGATTCGAGAACGGGAAGAGCCGGAAGCTGTTAATAGATTCAACTGAATACTGAATTTAAATGAATAGCGCCAAGATGTCATTCACGATGAGGACTAACTTTTTGCCCCACTCCCTCGCATAAATAAAAGCATGAGATACTGATTTAAAGGGGTGGGAATATGCCTGCATTTAGAAATTACTTTCATGATGAGATCACTGGTAAAATTATTTTACTATTGCTTTGTGAACTTTTTGTAACTGGTAGTGTTTAGTTTACGTTTTGAGTTCAAATCTCACTAGTCGACTATTTAAATCCTTCTATATCAGATTAAATCGACTTTTATGCGGGGATAGAGACAAGAGAGTGAGGTATTCCGAAGGAAGGGATTGCAAGAAAAACGTAAACGGGGCGAGGGATTCCAGAAAGGAGGCGCTTGGGGTTGGCCAGAGGGATGAGACAGGGTCTGACGAAAGGAGCTTCGAAGAGCAGAAACCATAGTTAACGGTTAACTTAACGCCTTTCACGCTGAAATCGCTTTAGTACACACGATCTCAGATCAAAACACTTTCTACGCAAAAAGATCTCTGTAATTATTTATTTATTTATTTTTTAAATATGCGTAGCATTAGCACTATCACAGACATGAAGGTAATATTGTGAATTTGTGTCTATGCAAGAAATCATCATTAGAAGGTGACAGGATTCTCAGGAATGCCTTACATATTTTTTTTTTAGTTCAAATCCTGCTGAATCAACTCTGCCTTTAATTTCAGGGGAGTGGAGAAAATATTGTCCTGTAAGGATCAAATCGCTTTTTGTTATTGTTTACTGTCAGGTCAGCCCTAATCGATCGAACTTGTAATCAAAGACATTCCAAACCATGGCCACTGATTTGTTATAGCCCGTATCCTTCCATGTACTCTTCTCACTATATTCAGACTATATCCTTCCAATCACATTTCCCACTTTATTTAAACACTAGGGGTTGATGAATATGAGATTTGGTTGATATTTCTAGCTGGTCAAACAACCGTGCAGAGCAGAGTTTTTCAACCATTTTTTGGCAACAGACCCCTTTGATTCCTATTTTACTTGAATGGACACTCCTAGGCACCCGATGTTTAAAAAGTCCTACTATATTTTTATAAATATTATTAGGAATTGTATGAAAAAAATTGTTAAAATATTTTGTGTAGTATAGAAGTACAACTAATTTATTGCACATAAACTTTAACAAGTTGAGAACCACTGATGTACAGGCTCATATTCCTCTGTGATATTTTCTATACCTTTTCTATATTCCAGAAAGCGAAATATTATTATTATTATTTCACTTTCTGGAATATAGAAAAGGTATAGAAACCTTTTCTATATCCCAGAAAGTGAAATAATAATAATAATAAGTTTCTGATTTACACAAGACCATCAGTTTTGAGAGGAAGGAGTTACCGGTACTTTGACTGATACTTTATTTTACGTTACAAGGCTTTAACTACAGTTAAATGAATGCTTGGATGAGGGAATTCACAGATTTGAGCAGAAATGAAAGTGGTCCAATTAAATACAAAGGCCCAGGAGTTCTTATTTACATAGTACTACTAATAACATAAGATTGGTGCAAAAATAATCAGTTTTTTTCTTTCTTTCGTTTTTTTTAAATTTCATTTAAACGTTGATGCTTATTTTGAAATAAATTTTAAACTATGTTCATGTTCATGTGATAAACCATTCTGAAGTACCGATTTCAGTCTATTGAGTTATACTAAAGTTTTTACTTACACACACACACAACAGGGTTCCACACAGTTTCTATCAAATTCACTCATAAAGCAATTAGTCTGCTTAGGCCTATTGTAGAAGACATTTACCCCAAGTACCATACAGTATCACTGAACCTGAAGCTATGTTGTTGCAAAATGAACTTGTTAACCGCAGAGCCATACCTGCACAGTTACTAATTTGGTTAATAAAGCTTATTCTGAGGTGAGATGTAATTGCTTGAACCCTTTAGCATTTAAACTGATTATATCAGGCCTAAATATTCTACCTGTTTTATATTCAGCTCTACCCCACATCTATCCCACAATGTCATCCTAAAAATATCAACAATTATGTCATTGAAATCTCAAAGCAACAAGATAATGCATGATTAATTCAAAACAATGTGAATAAATAAGCATTACATTAGACAGAATAATATGAATGCCAAAGTGTTTAAGTTGATGGTCAATATCCCAATTATTTTTACACTAACCTGATACTCTTTCCTCAATTAATTTGTGATCTTGAGGGCAATGTAAGAAGTTGTTGTTGTTGTTATTATCATTATCATTATTATTATTATTATTATTATTATTATTACTACTACTACTACCTCCGCCTTAGCGAAGGTGGCGGTATTGTTTTCAGTCATATTTGTTTGTTTGTTCATAGACAAGATATCTCAAGAACCGCTGGATGGATTCGGATGAAACTTTCAGGGATGTTTGGCCTCATGACTGGCACAAACTGGTTAGATTTGGGGATTGATTTGGTCGGCACTGGACAAGAATTCTGGATTATTTTTCGTTTTTTTTTTTTACTTAATTTTTGAGAGTAGTAGGGCTCATTTTTAATATTCTTGTTTGTGAGAGCAGTCGAGTTTATTTCAGATATTCTCATTTTTAAAATTATCTCCAGCTAATTGTTGAGAGGACGTTGGTGTTGCCTTGGCAGATGTTTGCACTCTCTGAGTGCTTGTTATTGTTATTATTATTATTATTGTTCAGTAGTTTTATTTTTATGACGTGCTTTCACTTCACTACCGAGCGCAGCTCTGTGCGCTTTGGGTATGTGCTGTGGTTTGCTGTGGTGTTCTTATGGTTACTGTATTGAAAGTGTTTTGCGTAGGATGTGTGCAGTGCCCAGTAGTGCAATTTTCTGTATGTTATATATATTTGTAAGTCCTGGTGTTTTTGTTATGTATTTGTCTGAATATTTTTTTTATTATACCTAAGGCACCTACTATGATAGGAATTGTTTCTGTTTTTAGATTCCACATTCGAGTTACCTCTATTTCCAGGTCTTTGTATTTTGAAAGTTTTTCCATTTCTTTTTATTATTATTATTATTATTATCATTAGCAGCAGCAGCAGACACTGTCATGCCATACACAATCAGTGTAGCAAATCAGTGACCTTGATAGTGAGCTTTCAACAACAACAAATACTTCACTTTACATGTGGCTCAAATGCAAAGTTAAATATTTTAGAATACCCATATTTCATTGTTGTGCATTAAAATAACATGGAAAGTTGATATTGCTTTTCCCAGCTATAATTCAACCCCAAACCCTAATATGCAGATTGTTAACAAATACTTATTAATGATAGAGGCAGTATTTATTCCCACATAAACGTGGATGTTCTATTAGAACAAACTATATTGCAGTACTTACCACGAGAAAAGCTCATATATTGGTTTTGGTGCAAAATGCACTCTTGTTTATATTACAGGTGGGGGATACAAATCCCCACCACCTCCAGATCACATGATTTCTACCTTCCTTGGACTTGTCAATGATGGATGCTCAACTACTAGAGGTAGTAAGTGATTCGGATCTTTATGGTTTGACGGCCAACATTTTTTTATGTAGTGTTTTTGGTACCCAAACACTTTCAAACTTCGAATACTTGTATATTTTGTGGTATAGAACAGATAAAAAAATTTTGTATTCGAAGTTATTTCATGTAAAAAATTGTCGTATTCCGGTAATTTCAACCAATCACTGACGTCTATTGAGGTGAAAACAATTACGCCGTGGAATGTAAACAACGGTGTCAGGGGATCTTTTCCCTTGAATAAAATTAGCGCCGTTGTTTGTCAACAAAAACTATCCGTTGTCAACAACAACTATCAGCGGTATATATTTCGTTTGTCACTGTTATTTATGACATCGTTCGTGCGTTTGTACTGGTTTTAGCTTTAGGGTTTTAGGGTTAGGGTTCGGGTTTTAGAGTTAGGGTTAGTTTTAGGATTACGGTTAGGGTTATGATTATTTTTGCCATAACCTTAACCCTAACCCTATAACTCATAACCATAACCCTAACCCTAACTCTAAAACCCGAACCCTAACCCTAAAACCCTAAACCCTTACTAGGGAATAATGATATAATTAAACAGGGAATAACACACTTGACACCGAACAGCAGTAACTGTATTCAGCTGAATAGACGTCAGTGATTGGTTGAAATTACAGAAATACGACAACTTTAACATGAAATAACTTATTAAGAAGTAATTTTTTGTTAAGAAGGCTAAGAGAAAAAGATGTTTTATATGACACATTCTACCAGTATCCCAAGTTTGAAAGTGTTTTGTTAAGAAAACAAGTGTTGGCCATCAAACCATAAAGATCCAGTGATTCACCTTCATGCCAATATGAGAGTTTTTCTCATGATAACGACCGCAGTATAATTTGTTGTAACAGAATATCCACGTTTAAGTGGGGATAAATATTACCTAATATGCAGAGTCATCAAAATAGTTTCCATTTGCACTTGAAGCCAATTCATTTCAACTTATTTCACTAACAGCCACTCTGATTGGAAAGATGGTCTTAACTGACAATTATGTATGGAAAAAAAAATTAATTTGGTTAATTATGAGAACATGACATATATGTGTATGTATATATATATATATATATATATATATATATATATATATATATATATATATATATATATATATATATATATATATATATATATATATATATATATATATATATATATAGGGTATGGTGAATAAACTGTCGTCTAAGTTACGCAAAAATGAAAATAACAATGACATCGCATTTTAACCGATATATTTACCAAAATTACATGAAGATATCTTGAAATACAAACAAATAAATCTATTCAATAAAATCGCCATTGACTTCAACCACGGCCTTCAGATGACTTCGGCATCTCCTGCAACTCTTTTGGAGGATTATGATGCCATAATCCCTGCCTTCAGTTCATCTTTGGTGTTACAAAGAGTTTCGTTGGTCTCTCAATTAACTGCGCCCCCACACATAATAATCAAGGGGGTTGCAGTCTTGGGAGTTAGGTAGCCAGATGTTAAGAGTGGTGTAGTTGCAGAAATTATCTGACAGCCATGACTAGGTTCTCTTGTTTGTGTTGTATGGTGTAAAGTCCTGTTTCCAGACATAGGGTCTTCCAGCAGCCACCCTCTTGACCCAGAACAGCACTGCCTCCACCAGATACTTGATGTAGGCCTCCCTGTTGAGTCTGAGGCTGTGTGGGAAGATGAATGGCGGTATAACGTCGCCATCACTAGTGATCACTCCAAACACCATGATGTTGACAAGATGTTTGATTTTTATCACTCTTGGTACATGTCCTCAGACTGACACCCAAACACTCTGGAACGTTCATATTGGAGCTTCCGGCACGAATACCAAGCAATACATCATGTCGTTCCCAAATTTCTAGCAGAGTGAATTGCATCATGATGCTGTTTTTCTCACAAATGGTGCCCAACTGATTGTCTAGTTGACAAAATCAAAAACAAACAATGAGCATACACGAAATTAAAAATATACAATGGCGACAATTTACCCGTCGCACCCTATATATATATATATATATATATACTCTTTTACTTGTTTCAGTCATTTGACTGCAGCCATGCTGGAGCACCGCCTCTAGTAGAGCAAATCGACCTCAGGACTTATTCTATGTAAGCCTAGTACTTATTCTATCGGTCTGTTTTGCTGAACCGCTAAGTTACGGAGACATAAACACACCAGCATCAGTTGTCAAGCGATGTTGGGGGGGGGGGACAAACACAGACACACACACACACACACATATATATATATATATATATATATATATATATATATATATATATATATATATATATACATGTACATATATATGACGGGCTTCTTTCAGTTTCCGTCTACCAAATCCACTCACAAGGCTTTGGTCAGCCCAAGGCTATAGTAGAAGACACTTGCCGAAGCTGCCATGCAGTGGGAATGAACCCAGAACCATGTGGTTGGTAAGCAAGCTACTTACCACACAGCCACTCCTGCGCCTGGTATATATTAAGTTAAATGTCAGTTCTTACTATTAAGAGAAGTATAGTTCCCTCCTAAATAATAGAGTGTCCTTCTCTATATATTTCTGTTTAAGTGTTTTACAGTTGCGAATTAACACACCATGACTCACATGGTCAGTGTCAACCAAGGAAACAGTGAGGTCCTGGTCTAGAACATTGTTTCTTCAGTGTGGATCAACAACGTATGCATAGCAGAATGAGTAATTATGAAATTCTGTTTAGGAGCAAAAGACTTTAGCCCCAAAAATATGATTATACTCTACAGCTTGTATTGAGTCATTCCTGCTCTTTATAGACAATACACCTACACACATTACATACATACATACATACATATATATATATATATATATATATATATATATATATATATATATTGGAGCCTGGTGTAGCCATCCGGTTGCACCAGTCCTCAGTCAAATCGTCCAACCCATGCTAGCATGGAAAGCGGACGTTAAACGATGATGATGATGATGATGATATATATATATATATATATATATATATATATATATATATATATACACGTCTGTCTATCTGTCAGTAAATATGTACACACACACACACACACACACACATGCAGAAGCATATGATGACATATTGCAGGCATGTTAAAACAATGATGGTATGATGATGATGATGTGATGATAATGGTACTGATGATGGTGGTGGTGATTATAAAGCTTGCACTTCCTAGTTATGTCACAAGAATTAGTCATCACAAATTATAATCATATTATTTCAGTTTACCAAAGTAGCATACTTTTAAACATCTTCTCAGTTACACTTCACAAAAATTCAGATGAATATAAAACCACAGAAAGAACCTCTATGAGGCTGATGCACCTAAATCTCCCCAAATTACACCCACCATCTTAGAAAACAAAAGATACATTTGATAACGTAACTCAAGATGTTTGAAAAAAAAAAAAAAAAAAAAAAAAGATAGGAATCCCATAGTTGTAGTGTCATTAGACATTGACTGGCTCATTAAGGGCCAAACAACAACAGCTGCAGAACACTGAATCACTGAAGTACACTAGGTTTGATTTTACCCTTCATTTGCCGAATTCTAACATTTCATTCATTAAGATATACGACCTACTTGTTGCTGAATCTGTTTCATCAAAGTTTTACCAATACTTAACGTTGAGCCAGAAGATAGGAATATGAATGATTAAGAATAAATACAAAGCTTCAGAAATTCGTTTATCAATCCTTAAATTTGAGTCAAGTGTCCAATTTTAGTAATGGGTCAGCATGATTAGTTAGGCTGTTAGTCCAAACGACAACAGCTATCCTGCCTATTTTGTTAAATTTTACAACTTAGGCCAGTGATGAGCTCAAGGAGCTCCCTAAGGCAAGAGTTTATCCCAGATTCCTTAGGTGTAGGAGTGGCTGTGTGGTAAGTAGCTTGCTTACCAACCACTTGGTTCCGGGTTCAGTCCTGCTGCATGGCACCTTGGGCAAGTGTCTTCTACTATAGCCTCGGGCTGACCAAAGCCTTGTGAGTGGATTTGGTAGACGGAAACTGAAAAGAAGCCCGTTGTATATATGTATATATATATTTTTTTATGTTTGTGTATGTGTTTGTCCCCCCAACATCGCTTGACAACCGATGCTGGTGTGTTTACGTCCCCGTAACTTAGCGGTTCGGCAAAAGAGACCGATAGAATAAGTACTAGGCTTCCAAAGAATAAGTCACGGGGTCGATTTGCTCGACTAAAGGTGGTGCTCCAGCACGGCCACAGTCAAAAGACTGAAACGAGTAAAAGAGTAAAAGAGAATGTTGCATAGCATATTCCTTAGCATATTACATGATCCATCACAGTGTTAATTTCCCAGCTATTTCTGGAGATCACTTAGACTGAGTAAACAGGAGCAATGTGAAATGAAGCAATTTGCTCAAAAATACAATACGCCATCCAGTTGGGGAATCAAAACTATGATCTTGTGATCATGAATGCAACAACCTAACCCCTAAGTCATGTACCTTCAAATTTTACCAGTTTACCAATATTTAAATGCTTTTTATTCTTATTCACTGTCTCTTATGATCTCACAGAAATCATTAATTTTTCAAGTGATTTCCGTATCAAACTGTTAAAGGTTGATTATAACTTTTAATAATACTTTCAAGATGTTAGCATACTTTGATAATATTACAACTTCAGCTGAAATGTTCTCAACATCTTTTACTACATGAATTATTTTTTCATATATCAAAAAATCCTCAACATATGTAATCATGTATGCACGCGTATGCACGTGCACACACACACACACATACCTTATGTATATCATTATCATGATGATGATGAGTGAATAGATAAATGGACTGCTGAATGTGTAAATATAAACACATACACATGCACACACACACACACACCATCATTATCTGATGCAATCATATATAAAACATGAGATTCTATAATCTAACCCAAAGACAAATGTAAATATTTAATCCAGACAAAATTTATTTATCAATGAAAATAAAAATATACTCAGTCAAAATCAATACAAAGATTATCTCCATAACAACGCTTTGGTTTGTTTCACATTTTGTACAATTGTTGAGTTCTTGGTCTAATTGTTGACAAGCACACTTTGCAGATTTTTTTCCTTGACATACAGTAGAGGATTTCTTATTTTTTTAATCTTAAGAGGATTTGTTAGTCACAACGAAAAAAAAAAAAAGCTTCTTTTTGTTTTTGTGAAGAAATGGAAAGCTGTAGCAATATTGCCATTGCTTTTGTGAGATCAAAGGAGATTCTTTTCTTTTTGAAATTCAAAGCACATTAAGTGAAGCTTCATAGGTATGTACTTCCTGTTTCAGACAGATTTTTCCAAGTTTGTGATCAGTTCAACAACAATGTTTCTAACTTTATCGTAAAATTCTGGTATCAAAAAATAAAAATATCAGCAGCCCTTTCTCAGCAAACAGTAAATGATTCCTTATTTTATATTCTAAAAATGATTTGTTCATTATGATAAAACTTGCCAGCTCATAATAAAGCTATTGCTTTTGATAACATCAAATGATTTCTTCTTCTTTTTGAAGTACAAAAACCCATCAAGTGGTGCTTCATAAATTTTTCATCTTCATGGTTCAAAGACAATGTAGTTCAGCTATATTTTCTTCCTGTTTCAGATTGAGTAGATTTTCAGAGTTGGAAATAGTTCAACAAAGGAGTTTATAAACCAGTCACAGAATTCAAACGGAAAAGAAGAAAAATACCAATGATTCCAAATGAATAGCAATCAACAGGATAACCTCTTGATAATGTGAGTCTGAATCTGAATGAAATTAAGATATATTTTTTCTTTTTCCAAATTTAAGACATTTGTCAGCTGAAGTTAGAAGATTTTCTATTGGGCCATGCATGCTACTGTGCTTTGTGTTTTACAAGCGATAAATATCTATACAGGCTACATGTTGCAGCCACTTTTTATCCTCAAGACTTTATTATTGTCTATGAAGAAGAAACTAGTAGATGTTAGCACAGCTCATATACCCTTGTGAGTGGATTTGGTAGATGGAAACTGTGTAGAAGCCTGTTGTACAGAACTGCTAAGTTATGGAGACGTATATGGGTTTGTCCCCACCACTTGACAACTAGTGTTGGTTTCTACACATCACTGTAGCTTTGCAGTTTGGCAAAAGAAATCAATAGAATAAATATCTCTCTTAAAAACTAAGTACTGAGGTTGATTTATTCAACTAAATCCCTTCAAGGTGATGCTCCAGCTAGGCCATATGCCAATCAATGAAATAGGTAAAAAGTAAAAAGATAAAAAAAAAGTCATCTGATGTAACAATTTTGTGAGGTAATAGACTGAAAACGCTTGAATAGACTGTCATTCTGATGAAGTTCATTAAAACTGAAACACGCCTGGAGCTGTATGTTAGCCTGAAAATAAAATAAAATTTCCCCTAAACAGATAAATTAATTTTGTGAGGTCAATCTTCAATATTTTTGAAATTATCTTTCCTTGTTGGAGAAAGAGTCACTAACTGCCATTAATATTTATTTTCTTCTAGCTAAAAAGGAAATTTTAATTAACAGAGAACATTTTGTAGTAATCATTTTAGTACTTCATCCCTTAACTTACTAACTTATTAATTCAAATTCATAACATTGGGTCACTTGAATTATTTCCCTTAGCTTCTTCAGGTTATCATGAACAGGTGAAGGTGTTTTGCAACTACATGGTTTTAGGTCCAGTTACCTAGGGTCTGTGTCTTCTAATGTAGTGCTTGGTCAACTAATGCTGTGTGAGGCAATTTGGTACATAGAAACAGAAGGAAACCCAATGTGTATGTGTTTATGTGCATGCTGATGTGTCATGGTTTATACTATGCATATCACTGCTTGAGCAAAGTAGTGCTGATGTTGACATGCCTTCTGGCATTATGACCAATTGCTCTGCAATTTTGAATATCTATGGAATAAAGATCTCAATTACTTGAAAAACAGGTAATGGCCAGCAGAAGGAAGTGCTCTGTGCCATAAAATCTCACCTCTAATAAATCTCAATCCAAACATATGCCAACATGAGGAAAAATGGATATTAGATAGAAAAATGAATGAGCATATTTCATAAAAACAGCTGTTACATTAAAATATCTACTATTGACAATATACATACTTTGGTATGTTTTGCAAAGGTAAAGATTTGTAAACCCACTCAACATATGAATTTAGCAAAGTAGCTACAAAATATAAAGAGAGAAAAATAAAGATGATTCAACAGCTAATTTGATAGAATAGAAAACTAACAGAGAATAGAATGAATAATTACTTCAATCCTACATAAGCTTTAACTTCAGAATAGCTAATTGATCAGCTTTTCATTGAATGAAATATATGTCATGCTGAGTCCCTGACTATGGATTAATGACAAGGATTACACAGGATTTACTGTTAACAACAAATTGAGAATGTTTTATATCTATCAGAATAATTAGCCTATGAGATCACTGTCATTCATATATTTGATTTAGGCTTTTTTGTTTTGTTTAATTTTTACCCTTTTCTATAAGACAAAGGTCAGAGGAGAGGAAGCAGTGCTCATGAACTCTGCATGCTCTTTGCAGCCAGTGAGATTAGTGTGGTTAACGTTCAACTTGAAGAGCTATAGGTCACTGATTGCAGATATAAACAAATTTCCAGGGCGTAGCAATTCTGTATAGCAAGGACTGGACAAAGTACTTAGAGTAGGATCTGGGAGGAGAGACATAATAAAAGGGTGATAGGGAAAGGTGAACAGGACAAGTGGGTACTGATAAAGAGGACACTGTGGTAGCAATAGGGGAAAAGGAGAGAGAAGAACCAGTACATATGTAAGCTAGAGGTTGATGTTCTTGACTCTGGGTTTTTGTTTTCTGGTTCTTTCCAGTTGGATCCTTGCTTTTTCATTTCTGACTCCTGGATTTTGTTGCACTGCATCATATGTCCCTGAGGGAAGGTCTTCCTCTCCCAGGTCTTGTTAGTTTTGAATTGTCACCTGTGCTTCTGTAAATTTGCATTTTTCTAGGAAGGGGTGTTAGCCCAATGCAAACACATTTTTACCTCTGAGAAGACATGGTCCATATTAATCTAGCCCCTATCCTTTAACCTGTCCAGCATAAGAGGCTCCACCAGGAGCTTGCATTCCATTGGAATAGCTCTCAGTGTCACTGAGACACACATGTCACTGTACCACAAGGGTTGGACCTTGTCTAACATGTACATACTTTCATTAATTGTTTTATGTGCCTATGAGGTCAATGAACAAATACAGATACCCTTTCACCCTCTTTGAGTGTGAGAGCTGGTGGGATAGAGGGCTACATCATTCTCAGCTGAGTAGACTGGAGCAATGTGTAATGACTCAAGGACACAATGCACTACCCTGGTCCAAGAATTAAACCCACTACCCAATGATCATGAGCCAAATCCCTAACCACTAGGCCATACACCTTCACATACAAATATAGATATATTTTACACAAATATACATGAAAAGACACACACACATAAATACATACAGACAAATTCATACATAATTAGTTAGAATTGCTTATGGTTTTAATTCAAATATTAAATTACAATATGCTTTCTCCTCCTACCCCTTGCTACATATATATTTTGTTTATTATTCACTCCCCATCCTGTTAGAACATGTGACCTTTACACTTCAGCCATGTGTAACAACAGATTCAGGTTCAGAATTCTGTTCTTCACATATTACACACACACATGCACGTACACACACACACACACACAATTTGATAAATATATCATCTGTATAAATAATTATGTTGTTAAAATAAAGAACTACCAAATGTCTGCACTAGCTTTATGTGACTTGGTTCTAAAATACTTCTGAAGCCATATGTCAACGACTGGCAAAAATAGATTTGGAGATATATGTTTAAGAGTTCAGAGTGGCGGACCACGACATTTATTTTGCCTGGTTAAGTCATTTTTACTGTATATTTTTTTTTTTTTACCTAATTATTATTTCAGAATTTTCTAACATAAATGATGCCAATCAAATGAAGTACCAATGACTGAGTAATAAGAATACAAGTGTCTCATCAATCTTTGGACTGTTAACCATGCATTTTTTTTTACATATTTTGTATTTATTTGTTCACATGTATGTATGTATGAGCAAAAGCAAATTTCGTTAACTACATGTGTGATACATGTTTGTACAAGTGTTTAGGCCAGGAGTGAACTTACAAACATATATATACTCTTTTTACTCTTTTACTTGTCTCAGTCATTTGACCGTGGCCATGCTGGAGCACCGTCTTTAGTCGAGCAAATCGACTCCAGGACTTATTCTTTGTAAGCCTAGTACTTATTCTATTGGTCTCTTTTGCTGAACTGCTAAATGACGGGGACATAAACACACCAGCATCGGTTGTCAAGCAATGCTAGGGGGACAAGCACAGACACACACACATATATATATATATGGGAGAATATACAAATAATA
This sequence comes from Octopus bimaculoides, assembly GCF_046866305.1. Taxonomy (NCBI): domain Eukaryota; kingdom Metazoa; phylum Mollusca; class Cephalopoda; order Octopoda; family Octopodidae; genus Octopus; species Octopus bimaculoides. Next base: position 82,004,920 of record NC_142928.1, read on the forward strand.
ACAACAGACGAGGACAGGTGGTGTAAATAACAAAAGGATATATTAGTATGACGCTCGGGAATACGGAAAGTCTTTGACGTTTCGAGCTACGCTCTTCAACAGAAAGAATACGGAGACAAGGAGAAAAACACAGAGAAAAAAAATTGATATGTATGTATATATATATATATATATATATATATATATATATATATATATATAAAACTGTTATGGGGTCTGCAAGTCTAACCTCTCCTGCAACCACCATCACCATTACTTTAGCTAAGAAAATGACCTTACAATATTTGAAAATGAAACAAAATTATAATTTTACACTCTTTTTCCTCTCCTTTGCATTGCATGCTGGCATGGGTTGGACAGATTTCGCAGCATCTCATTATTTATTGCAGTATTTAATTGTCTGACACACATGGTAACAGACAGCTTTGTTAATTTAAAGGGATCATCACAAACAGGGCCAAAGAAGCCCTTTTTATTTTGCCTCTGTTAATCCTTTCCTGCTTTGCACACACACACACACACACACACACACACACACACACACACACACACACACACAACAGTAGCTAAAGTAAAATAAGGTGGAAAACATTTAAGGAGCTATTATCTCTATTAGCAACAAAGAGATTCTCTCACTTAGTGAAAGACAGAGTATATGACACTTGGGAATGAAGTGCAGTATTGTATGGTGGTGATGCTAGTGATTCTAATGATGATGATGATGATGATGACATAAATGTACAACCCTCAAGGTTTGGTAATGTTCCAAACACCTCTTCTTTCTAAATATATATATATAAAAAAATCTACTTGCTGTTCCTGCTAACAACACATATACTCCTATGCAGATGGTTACTTATGTTTCACACCTCCTTAATCTTCTTGAACACAACTGTCAGCCACATGCAACCTAATGCCCTTTTTAGCAAACAAACACTGACACCACAAACAGAAACCTCATGAGAATCCTTCAATAAGGAGATAACAACTTTGTCTCTTTCCACAGCACAATCAGAACACATACTGGCAGTTCACCCTCTCTATTTCTAAACAACACAACAAAATCCTTCGAAGTTGTTACAAAATACTATCTCTAATAATCCCTTTATCTTTTTTATCTTTTATTTGTTTCAATCATTGAACCTCAGCCATGCAAAGCCATCACCATGAAGGAGTTTTAATCAAACAAATCAACCCCAGTAATTACCTTTAAAGCCCAGTACTTATTTTATTGGTCTCTTTTGCCAAACTGTTAAGTTACAGGGACCTAATTAAACCAACACTGGTTGTTATATGGTATTGCAGAGACAAACACAAAGACACACCCAAACATATATATATATGTATGTGTGTTGCATCCATATGGCTGCATTTTGTGATGAATTAAATCTACTAACATTATTATGGATCACCAAGTCTCCAGAAACAGCGGTTGGACTTTTAACACCTTTCTTCCATCGCTTTAATTTTCTCTCTTGTTTGTTTGTACTCTGTGTAAGTTGAAACATAAACATCTATATATTCATACTTAAAAATTCATTTTCTGAAAGTCTCCACCTTTTGCATTCTCACATTTTGCATGTATACATATATACATATTTTGTATAATATATTTAATATATTTGATGTATCTAATTTGTTTATCCTCACAATTGCCTATACCCACTCAACTTGAACCCTCTAACAGCCTTTCTTTACTTTGTGGAATGATCCCCAGTAAAGACATCAGAGTCTAAGTTTGAATTTTTTGAGCACTACTATATATAAATACACACACACACACAACACACTTCTTTCATGATGAAAGGAAGGCAATGATCATAAAATTTCTGAGACTGGTGGGAAGGAGGGAAGAAAGCTATCTACAAACTAAAGGCATGGCCTGAATGATTACAACAGAACATATTCTACTGGAAGCACTCAGTATGCAAGGTAGCTGTGTTAAAACAGGTGATGAAGTAAATCTACCACCTAATTAAGCCCCAACAGGATTTGAACTCAGAAAGCAGTAAACTGGAACAAAACAAGACATCCAGTTCAATATTCTTACAGTTCTGCCAATCCATTGGTCTAAAAATTTATCAACTCTAAAAGGATTGTAAACAAAGTTGACCATGGCAGGATTTGAACTCAGAGTGACAGAGCAAACACTGCCAGGTATTTTATCTGACACTCCAATGTCTATACTAATTTGCTGCCTAACCTGGGCTAAATAATGATTTTAAATTTTGGTACATGGCCAGCAATTCTAAGGGGGCAGGTAAGTCAATTATGTTGACCCCAGTGTTCTACTGGTATTTATTTTATCAGCCCACCTCTCACCACCTAAAAGCATGAAAGGCAGAGTCAACCCAGAACATAAAGAGCCAGAAGAAATGCTGTTAAGCATTTTGTCTGATTGCCTAACAATTCTAAAAACTTGCTGCCATAATCTGGGCTAAATGATAACATAGTAAGCAACAAGTCTATTTGTTCTGGGCTGGAGCCATTTAACTTCTTTTATTTATCACTTTTTAATCTGCTAAAAGATAAAAAGCATTGAACAAAGGGAAATAAGTATTTATATCTTTCTTTTACTTAATGTCTATTCTTGTTGTTTTGGGCAGGGTGTTCATAGATTTAATGGTCCTGAACACTGATATATTTTCATAAATTAGAAGTATTTCACAGTTGGGTGTCTACCATTCAACGATGAAATGAAAATGATACCTCATTTTCAGCAAACTTGATTAAGATAAATGAAATATTATGTGGATTGTTTAGATATTAAAATTAAGGCTTGAATCTACCTTTGAATGAGCTCATAAATACCCTGCTTCTCTATCTTAACCTTTACCTACATACAGTGAAAACAAAGAAAATTACATAATAATAATATAATCATTTCACAATTAAAATATACAACATCTGGCCAACAAGGAAAGTTTTCCTGATACATTGTTTGACCTTTTCTTTTTCTACCCCTTTTAAGTTTATTTTATCTTTGAGTGGCAGCCTGTAAAACCCAATCTAGTTATATTTTTAGAAATAGCCATGTGACATTTATTCTGGAAAGAGAGAAAAATAAACAAACAGCAGACAATTCAAGAAATAAATTAGAATATAGAGAAAAAACAGCATTTAACTGTAAGTGTAAGAATAGAATTTGCATTGGGTTTCTTTTTCAGTTATCAATATAAGTTGGTGTGGCATATCTTTTAGTGAGAAGCACTAGAATGAAAATGCTTTGTACATTAAGAAACGGCAAAGATAGTAAATGGGAAAGAAAATTATGCCACATGAAACAGAGGAGACTTTTAACTACATCTATAGATAGAATACACATGCTACAAATACAATGAGATACTTCATTTTCTTAGAGAGAAATACTTTGAAATAAAGAGAGCCATTTTCAAATATTCAAATTATTACACACACGCACACACACACACACACATACATACGCACACATAAACTAAACTGGCACTCCATGGGTTTCATTTGATCCAATCAACAGAACAGCCTGCTGCTGAAATTAACGTGCAAGTGACTGAGCACTTCACAGACATGCGTACCCTTAACATATTTATCAGGGAGATTCAACATGAGACACAATGTGACAAGGCTGGCCCTTTCAATTACAGGTACAATTCACTTTTGTCAGTGGAGTGGAGTGGACTGGAGCAACATGAAATAAAGTGCCTAGCTCAAGGACACAATGCACCACTGGAAATCGAACATATGACCTAACAATCACGAGTCGATTATCCTAACCACTAAGCCATGCATCTTCACTATATATATATAAATATATATATAAAATATAATTAAGCCAACCTGATCATGAAATTAATATGAAGTGGTTGAGCACTTCACATACATGTGTACTCTTAATGTAGTTCTCGGGGAGATTCAGCGTGACACAGTGTGACAAGGCTGGCCCTTTAAAATACAACAGAAACAGGAAGAAAGAGCAAGAGAAAGTTCTGGTGAAAGAGTACAGCAGGGTTCACCACCACCTCCTACTGGAGCCTAGTGGAGCTTTAGGTGTTTTCACTCAATAAGCACTCACAATGCCCAGTCTGGGAATCAAAACCACGATCCTATGACCACGAGTCCGCTGCCCTAACCACTGGGCCATTGTGCCTCCACTATATATATATATATATATATATATATAGAAAAAGAAAAGGTCAAACAATGTATCAGGAAAACTTTCCTTGTTGGCCAGATGTTGTATATTTTAATTGTGAAATGATTATATTATTATTATGTAATTTTCTTTGTTTTCACTGTATGTAGGTAAAGGTTAAGATAGAGAAGCAGGGTATTTATGAGCTCATTCAAAGGTAGATTCAAGCCTTAATTTTAATATCTAAACAATCCACATAATATTTCATTTATCTTAATCAAGTTTGCTGAAAATGAGGTATCATTTTCATTTCATCGTTGAATGGTAGACACCCAACTGTGAAATACTTCTAATTTATGAAAATATATCAGTGTTCAGGACCTAAAGCTCCACTATATATATATATATATATATATATATATATATATATATATATATATATATATATATATATATATAGACACACACACAAAATATTTTATAATTATATACATAATTATAACAAGGGATTGGCAATACGCCTCACCATGCACTGTAAAAGTAGATGCCAGAAGACACTATTACCACCTTAAAATCTCTGAGAATAACACACTAACTTAGCATGTTATTCTAGGAGATTTTAAGGTGGTAATAGTGTCTTCTGGCGTCTATTTTCACAGTGTGTGGTGAGGTGTATAGCCAATCCCTTGTTATAATTATGTATATAATTATAAAATATTTTGTGAAACTTACCTATGAAGTTTTCATTTCCACGTGGACCACCAGGTAAAATCATTAATAATTTTTACCCTTTATTATAATTAATATATATATTTAATCAATGAACCAGTATACATACATATATATATAAATTAAAGATATTATTTATACAATACAGTATACAATATTGTGCAGTTGTTGATTAAAGATATTGTATCTACCGGGGTTTGTACTGTTTGTCAAGTCACAACAAGGACTTTAGATAGACAGTACTTTACACAATATGTGTGCAGTTCCAAGTAATGCTGACTTTTGCAATACATCTAGATTGTAGGGTATCTCTACAATCTAGATTCAGCATTCTTTTTTAGGTCACCCTTCTGCAGCCACCTCCATGATACTCCCTGGTCTCTTAATTTGTTGGTTTCATGGTGGAATTGACCATGTAATTCCATACAGAGTAGGGTTTCTTCTTTCTTGTTGGCAGTTCTTGTTCAGAATTCATGAGCATTCTCAAGTCCATTTTTTAAAAATCCTTCTGCACTAGCAGCATACTGTAGCAGGTCTTCTTTACTGTTTACCAAATATTCTGCCATGTTTATTTTTTCACTGTTGATGCACTCCCATACGTTATTCAGCCCACATCCATCCTTACCTCTCTTCATGTAGAGCCTGAGTACATATGCCTTAGGGGAAGGGTACCATGCATTGTCATTGTCTTTCGGGTAGTGCGATCAAGTTGGTCAATCTCTGCTTGTTTGCATGGGTGGATGTACCCTTGTCTTGACATCATATAATAGTTTTAAACAATCATCATCATACGAGAGATGTTGTCTGCATATGGCTGAAGAAAATCCACCTGCACAAATTCCATCTGCATGGAAAAATTGGCATTATTCTCTTTCACTTCCTTCAGTTGCTGGATTAAGGCCATGCTGGAATACCATCTTGAAGGGTTTAAATGAATCAAAAGATGTAAACAAACCAACACTAGTTTGTCAGACAGCAAGATACAAACATAAATGGTGTTACTGCAGCTCTATGCAACATAAGCACGCGCACATACACACACACACCTATCTAGATATAAATATGCAAGCATAGAAAAACAGGATTATTAATTCTTTGTAAATGAATGCAGGTCACTTATGTTCTCTTATAACTTGTCTTTAGTGGCTGAGTATTCTAGTGCTCTTCTTCACACACACACACACACACAGATGCGTGCACCATCATACAGTCATGTGCAAACAGACACTCATGTAGAAATATTTTTCAATTACAGTTTTCAAGTGATGATAACATTGCAAATTTAAATAAATAAAAGACATTATGTAGCTGTCTATACAACAAACATAGTCAAACAGTGTTGTTAATAATACTATACACAGAATTTTTTCTCCCCAGATACTCTCTTACAAATCTTAAAATTTGTACGACTTTTTATATTTTAGTTATTTTAACTGGGTAGATGTTAAAAGCTAACAAACTGGTTTTATAAGTTAAAAATTATCTTTTATTTTATCTACACTCAAATATATGCAAGCAGGTCCACATACATATAAACAAGCAGATGCATATATACAAGTGTGTGGGAGTGGGCGTATGTGTATATCAATATGTAAACATTATTTGTGCACAAACAATGACATCATAGGCAGATAAAAAGCAAAGACATCATATGTACAGGAGTAGTTAGTAATAAGAAAACCTATGAAAGGAAGTCTTTCAAATACTTGGAAAAACTTGCAAGATGTAATTGACAGCTTCTGTTACTTAGGTAGGGTGAGATTTAGATCTAGAGGGGCTCTTGGGCAAATAAATTTTGAGGGCCCCTATCATCATCATTTAACGTCCGTTGTCCATGCTGGCATGGGTTGGATGGTTTGACTAGAGCTAGTCTCATTTGGCATGGCTTCTATGGCTGCATTTCCTTCCTAATGCCAAGCACGTTACAGTGTGTGCTGGGTGCTTTTATGTGGCACCGCACAGATGCTTTTTACATGACTCTGCATGGGCGCTTTTATGTGACACCATACAAGCACTTTTATGTGACACCACTAATTCAAAACATAAAAGATGAATAAGGAGGCCCCATTAAATCTTGAGGTGCCAAACAGCTTGAAGAGGCCCCAAAACTTAAAAGGGTCTTGGTAAGTTTAGAGGAACTCAGATTTAATGGCTTTTAAATCTAAAAGGAACCAATAAATTTTTAAAAAGGGTTCTTTTAAAAGGATTTAATTGGATTTTTAAAAAAATTAAACAAATAAAGACAAAATAGAAACTATTTATTTGATTGTTGTAAATATATTTAAAAAATTTTTAATTCCAAGATTTTGGCTCTCCCAAGGTAAAGGCCCACACTCTAACCCTACCCAATGCCTGCGTGGTGTGTGTTGTATGTGTGCATGTGTATGAGTGTGTTTGTATATATATATATCCTCATCATCATCCCCCCTCCTCCTATCCTTTAACACCTGTTTTCTATGCTGGCATGGGTTGGATGGTTTGACCAGAGCTAGTAAACTGGAGAACTGTATCAGGTCCCAATTTGATTTGGCTTGGTTTCTACAGCTAGATACCCTTTCTAATACCAAGCACTTTACAGCATGCAGTGGGTGCTTTTGATGAGGCACTGGCATGAGTGCTTTTACATGGCACTGACACAAGTGCTTTTTATGTGGTACAAGCACAGAACTCCTGCAGGCCAATCTTTTTCAGCAGGGTTGTGGAGGACAGGTTTTCACACACACGTACATACATACACATGTATGTAAGTATGTATGTATGTATGCATGTATATATGTATTTTGATAACAGTTTGACTCAGTTCCATATGACTTGAAATTTCATAGACTCACGGAATGAATCCACCTCATCAGATCTCTAGAGCAGAGTAACAGGATTCAAGATGGCTTCTAGATGTTAGGCCTTTATTAGTTGGCTCAAGTCATGTGATGTAAATACTGTGGAAATGACGAGTTATTCTGTTCTAGATATCTGATGAGATGGGTTCATCCCACAAGCCCATGAAACTTTTAAAGTTATATGGAGCCAAGTCAAACTGTTATCAAAATATATATCTAACTCTTACCATATGTGCTGTGTGCCACTCTCTTTTGGTTGTCCACTCACTCATGTACTCATGTATCTCTCTTTCTAATATATATATAAGGGATAAAGAACCCCTTTGGTCATGAATGACCATGGGATTGCACTTAGAAAGTTACCCTCCAAAGCACAAATCCAGGCAAGGTTGTTTATGGAAGATCAGCAGTTGCCCATGCATACCAGCCTCCCCTCTCCATACCATTGATGTTATCCAAGAGAAAGGCAAGAGCTGATATAGTTTAGTACCAGTGACGTTGCAACTCATTTCTACAGCTGAATGAACTGGAGCAACATGAAATAAAGTGTATTGCTCAGGAACACAACACACAGCCTAGTCTGGCAATCGAACTCCCCACCTCATGATTGTAAGCCTGACACTCTAACGACTGAACCATGTGCCTATATTCTATATCTTTTATCTTTTACTTGTTTCAGTCATTAGACTGCACCCATGCTGGGGCACCAGCATGAAGAATTTTTAGTCAAATGGATCAACCCCAGTACTTTTTTTTCAAAGCTTGGTATTTATTCTATCAGTCAATTTTGCTGAACTGCTAAGTTATGAGGACACAAACACACCGACATACACAGTTGTGGGGTAAGTGGGAGTTAGCAGTGACTTTCATGAGGCAGTGTGCTGAGAGACATCACTCTGATTACTTTGCAAGTTATGAAATTTGTGTTTTTGTGATCACATGTATGCTGTAGTCTGTGATTTTTTCAAGGGCAGGCAGTTAGAACAAAAAGCCAGTATAAAATTTTGTGTTAAACTTGGGAAGCCTGCTACAGAGACATTGAGCATGTTTCGGCAAGCTTACAGCAACAAGGCAATGGGTCCTACACAATGTATTGAGTGGCTTCAAAACCAGAAGAATGTCCCTGGAAGACAATGAGCGATCTGGAAGACCTGCCAAGAGCGTCACCCCCAGAAATGGGAAGAAAATTCATCAGCTTGTGCATGAGGATTGTGAGAGGACAATCAGCAATATTGCTGCTATTGTGGTCTGTCATATGGGTCTGTGCAGGCAATCCTAACTTCTTCGAAGAATTGGATTCTTTACAATGACAATGTACCCTATCACCACGCTCACTCGTGAGTTTCTTGCCAAAAGCAAAATGGCATTGCCTCTGCACCTGCCCTATTCACCAGATTTAGCACCTGCCGACTTCCATCTTTTCACCAAGATGAAAATGCAACTCAAAGGTTGCTGTTTTAATACCGCTGTCAAGATCCAGAGTGAATCGCAAAAGGGCCTCGACTCACCTATGGAAAACGACTTCCAGACCAGATTCCAAAAGTGGCAGGAACGCTGGGACTGGTGTATTGCTGCACATTAGGTAAATAAGATGATGTTAAAAAGTTAGGTAAATAAGTTATTTTTTATTAAACATAACTAATCTGGGAGCTTTTTGATACTACCTCGTATGTGTGTGTGTGTATACGTATGTACGCACACACACACACACACACAAATGTAAAGTGAAAACAGTGAGAGAAATCAAAAAATATTTTCTTTGATCTTTTATCATAATTATTTTATTTTTTAAGACTGGGAAGCAGGGGAAAAACATAGGCAAAATCGTGGAAAACGAAAAATACCTGTTTGTAAGTTAATATGGGAAATGTTGGATTATTAAAGAAATCATAACAAAAGATGAATTTGCTCTTCAAGCCACAACAAAGAATAGCAATTATTTAATATACAGACAATGGTAATGTTGATAGTGACACGCCATATCATTATCATCATCGTCATCATTACCACTATCACCTCTTTTCAGTATGTTAGTTATACAACCACTTCCATTGATCATTTCTTTTCTTTCAATCTTTTATTTTATATTAGTTTCAGTCATTAGATTGTGGCCATGCTGGGGCACCAACTTGAGGAATTTTTAGTCAGATGAACTGACCTCAGTACATCATTTTTTAAGCCTGATACTTATTTTATTGTGCATGAATTTGGAAACTGTACACACATACATATCATCATCATCGTTTAACATCTACCTTCTATGATGGCATGGGTTGGACAGGAGCTGGCCAGGCAGGAGCCTGCACTAGGCTTCTTTGTCTGTTTTGGCATGATTTTTTACAGCTGGATACCCTTCCTAATGCAAACCACCCAGTAGAGTGGACAGAGTGCTTTTTACATGTCACAAGCACAGGCGAGGTCAGTTTTGGCATGGTTTTTACAGCTAGATGCCCTTCCAAACATCAACCACTTTACAGTGTGGACCAGATGCTTTTTGTGAGGCACCAACACTGAGGTAACTTGCAAGACAAAGATCCTTTGAGAGGAGAAGGGGTTTTGGAGGGGGCATCTTGTGTCAGATGATAAAAGGTTTGAGTGTGACGGAGAGACAGAGAGGCAGAAACAGGTATCTTGCTGTAGAGGAGGTACATGGTTACCCAGAGAGAGAGAGAGAGAGGGAAGAAAACAACAAGAGAGCAGGAGAGAGATGGTGGTGAAGTGCCAAGGTATACTCACAAGGAATAGGGATGAGAATATAAATGGGATGGTAGAGTAAAGAAAGAGAGAGAGAGGGAGATATGGTGACAAGTGTCCTCAAAGTATGGAAGTCATAATATACATGTCAGGGTATTGCCAAAGGTGTGTGTGTGTGTGTGTGTGTGTTTATATATAGTGAAGGCATATTGTTTAAGGGTTAGGATGTTGCACTCATGATTATAAGATTGTGGTTTTGATACCTGGACCAGGTGATGTCTTGTGTTTTTGAGCAAAACATTTCATGTTGCTCCAGTCCACTCAACTGGCAAAAACAAATAATCCTATGATAGGCTGATACCTTGTCCAGTGGAGTATTATATATACCACAGAATTTGCGAAACTGGCCATGAGCCTATGCAGAGGACTTGTAAAGGGACAGGGGCACTGCCTTCCACCCTGACTATCAGATGAAAAAACAAATTACATGACACAAAATTATTTTTTTTTATAACAAGCAAATTGGCAACATAAAGAAACCTATGGAAAATTGGATACATAAATTCGTTATGTGAATACGTGTGAATGTGTGCATGTGTGTGTCTGTGTGTGCACAAAAGAGAGAGAAGGAGAGAGAGGAGAGGAAGAGGAAAAGAAGGAGTGTAAAATACTCAACCTAGAAAAATAGGTAATAATATTTACCATCTGTTGATTTTCTAAGTGCTAGTTAGACTAATATATATATATATATATATATATATATATATATATATTAGTCTAACTAGCACTTATATACATATATATATATATATATACATACATACATATATATATATATATATATATATATATATATATATATATATATATATATATATAAGAAGAACACAGATGGGTTTAAAGGTCCACTACAGCTGTTTCAGATGCATTCTTTATTGATGAATAGTTCGATTACGATAATTACATCACAAAAAAAAACCAAAAAAAACCCCAGTTTTTCTCAGGTCGTCCAAATTTAGTAAGGAAAATGGATTACAAGATGTACAACAACCCTCTCTGCTGTTTTACCCTAATTCAGAAATCAGACCTATGATGAAACGAATTCCTGGTTTGACCATCCTCATTCATCATCATCATCGTTTAACGTCCGCTTTCCATGCTAGCATGGGTTGGACGACTTGACTGAGGACTGGTGAAACCAGATGGCAACACCAGGCTCCAATCTAAATTTGGCAGAGTTTCTACAGCTGGATGTCCTTCCTAACGCCAACCACTCAGAGAGTGTAGTAGGTGCTTTTACGTGTCACCTGCACGAAGGCCAGTCAGGCGATACTGGCAACGGCCACGCTCGAAATGGTGTCTTTTATGTGCCACCCGCACAAGCCAGTCCAGGGGCACTGGCAACGATCTCGCTCGAAAATCCTACGGAAGCCAGTCAGGCAGTACTGGCAACGGCCATGCTCAAAATGGTGCATCTCATGTGCCAACCGCACAAGAACCAGTCCAGGGGCACTGGCAACGATCTTACTTGGCTTGCCTGGTCTTCTCACGCACAGCCCATTTCCAAAGGTCTCGGTCAGTAGTCATCGCCTCGGTGAGGCCCAATGTACGAAGGTCTTGCCTCACCACCTCAGCCCAGGTCTTCCTGGGCCTACCTCTTCCACGGGTTCCCTCAACTGTTAGGGTGTGGCACCTTTTCACGCAGCTATCCTCATCCATTCTCACATGTCCATACCAGCGCAATCGGCTCTCTTGCACGCCACAACTGATGCTTCTAATGTTCAGCTTTTCTCTCAAGAGACTTACACTCTGACGGGTATTCACATTGACATTACACATCCAACGGAGCATACTGGCTTCATTCCTTGCGAGCTTACGTATGTCCTCAGCAGTTACAGCCCATGTTTCACTGCCATGTAGCATGGCTGTTCGTACACATGCGTCATACAGTCTGCCTTTTACTCTGAGTGAGAGTCCCTTTGTCGCCAGCAGGGGTAAGAGCTCTCTAAACTTTGCCCAGGCTATTCTTATTCTAGCAGCTACACTTTCAGCGCACCCACCCCCACTACTAACTTGGTTGCCCAGATAGCGGAAGCTATCGACTACCTCTAGTTTTTCATCCTGGAATGAAATAGAAGTTGTTTCCTGTTTGTTTACAGTCTTTATTGCACCTGAACATCTGCCACAAACAAAAACTAACTTCCTAATTAACCTGCCTTTGATGTTGCTGCACCTCTTATGTGTCCATAGCTTGCACCGGGTACATCTTATAGAGTTACTACCTACTCCTTTTCTACATACTGAGCAGGGCCATCTACCTGAAGGGGTTTGTGTTTTATCTACCTTCCTACTTATTAGGATTTTGGTTTTAGCTAGGTTGACTCTAAGGCCCTTCAATTCTAGACCTTGCTTCCACACCTGAAACTTCTCCTCTAGTTCTGATAGTGACTCCGCAATTAGGGCAAGGTCATCAGCATAGAGGAGCTCCCAGGGGCAACCTGTCTTGAACTCCTCTGTGATTACCTGGAGGACTATGATAAATAAGAGGGGGCTGAGGATGGAACCTTGGTGGACCCCTACCTCTACCCGGAATTCATTGCTGTACTCATTTCCAACCCTCACCTTACTGGCAGCATCTCTGTACATGGCTCGCACAGCTCTCACTAACCATTCTTCTATCCCAAGTTTCCTCATTGACCACCAGATAAGGGATCGGGGGACCCTGTCAAAGGCTTTCTCCATGTCAACGAAAGCCAGGTACGGAGGTTTATCCTTGGCTAGGTATTTCTCCTGCAGCTGTCTTACTAGAAATAAGGCATCAGTAGTGCTTTTACCTGGCACGAACCCAAACTGCATCTCATCTAAATTGATTCGCTCCCTAATTAGTTGGGCTATGACCCTCTCTGTAACTTTCATAACCTGATCTAACAGCTTGATGCCTCTGTAATTATTTGTATCTAAAGCGTCCCCTTTACCTTTGTAGCAGTTGACTATGATGCTGCTACACCAGTCATTGGGTATGACTCCTTCGTGTATCACCTAGTTCGTAATACGGGTGACTAGGCTATAGCCAACACTGCCAGATATTTTGAGCATCTCTGCAGTGATTCCTGATGGGCCGGGGGCTTTCCCGGTCTTCATACTCTTAATTGCTTTATCTACCCTGGTACTATCAACTCGGATAGCTGGTCCCTCTATTGGGTCGACATACGGCAGGCTCTCTTCCTCCCATTCATTCTCTTTATTAAGCAATCTATCGTAGTGGCATCTCCAGACCTCTTTCTTTGCATCCTCATTTAGTGCAAGCGTACCATCATCCATGTGAACACATTTCTCTCCTACGACATCACTATTTTCTCTCCTACACTGTCTTGCAACATGAAATACCTCGAGTCTTTGGTCCTCACGGCGCAGAACATTGGCAAATCTTTTCTTATCTGCTTCCCCTCTGGCTAAATAAACCTGTCGCCTAGCCTCCCTTCTGGCACATTGGTACAATTCCCTGCTACCACCGTTCTTCCAGTCCTTCCAAGCCTGTTTCTTTTGTCTAATAGCCCTGTCTACCTCCTTGTTCCACCACCACGTTACTCTGGGTCGAGAGGGGACCTTACAGCACCCACAGATCTGGTCGGTGGCTTTCAACAGGTTGTCCCGTAGAAATCTCCAATTGTCTTCCACGTTGTATGATGCTATATCCCCTTCTATTTCGTTAAATGCTTCAAGTAACTTGTCTCTAAGTCTCTGTCCATTTGCAGGATCTTTAAGCTTCCATGCCCTTCTCCTCCAAGCCGGTCTAATTCTGGGCACCCATTTTGCCTTGATCCCAAAGTCGCTAACTACTAATCTATGTTGTGGGGTACATTCTTCGCCAGGGTAGGTTTTGGCATTTATAAACCGCCCTCTTTCCCTATTTCTGGCGAGGATGTAGTCGATTTGGCTAGAGTGTCTGCTGGAGCGGTAGGTGACTAGGTGACTGGCAGGTTTCCTGAAGTTGGTATTGCAGACCATAAGATCGGTTGCATCACAGAACTCCAGCAGTCTGGTTCCCTCCTCGTTGCAGGAACCGAAGCCATAGCCTCCATGTATGCCATGGAAGCCTCCAGCACGACGTCCGACATGACCATTGAAGTCTCCAGCCACAAAGAGAAGGTCCCTGTCACTCGTCGACGAGGTAGTTTGCAAGAGGGTGTCATAGAATTGGTCTTTCAGACCATCTGGTAGTCCCGGTTGAGGTGCATAGGCTGAGATGACAGTAGCTAATCTATGATGAAGCACTAGTCTAATCTTAAGTACTCTGTCACTTACTCTAACGACCTCGATTACCTTATCCACTTACTCTAATGACCTCGATAAACTTAGTGTATTTAAAGACTAGACTACATTATCTAATGCAGGGGTTCTCAACCATTTTTTGCCTATGGACCCTTTTGATTACTATTTTATTCTGGTGGACCCCATAGTCATTCAATGTTTAAAAAACTAGTTTTATAGAAACATCTTTCAAAATTCCTATTTTATTACATATTAACTTTTGTGGGTTGAACTATATAAAACATTAAAGAAAGAAATCTAATTGTTTCTTACAATACATACCAATACATATATTTAAAGCTAAATTTTTTCAGGGGCTCTTAAAATACTATTGTGGATCCCCAAATAACTTTTTTTTTTGTGTGGACTCCCAAAAATCTTATATAGATCCTCAGGAGCTATATGGATCCTGGTTGAGAATCACTGATTTAATGTATCCATCATTATAAAGTCATAGCATCTAATATGAAGAAAGCTAGTGATGTAAGTATTTAACCTTTTTGATACCAACCTGCCTGAGACTTTCTGTTTTAAAGCGATTAAAATTAAAACTTTTCATCAAAATTTCTTGTTAATTTATGTTCTAAACACTAGCTTAATAATGATAAATGATAAAGATATTTTACTAAATTCTTCATTATTTTCAAAAAATAATTGAAACAAAGCAGAGTATTTCAAAAGAAATATGGTAACAACAGGGTTAATATTCATTATATAAAGTGTAAAGGTATATCTGAAAGCAGGACAAAATGACCTTCATATGATTATGATTTGATTTAATTTTAACCAAGAAGACTGGAAGATAAAGTAAAAACCAATCATTAACAGACAGATTCCTCATCACATCAGTCATTGTTGAGATTTCCAGTGTCTTCAGTCCCAGTGCAGTCACACTCTTCTACTAAAGCAGGACGAGTGTCATACCTAAAGAAAGAACCACATGAGATAAAGAGATTGCTGCAAGGGGTACCACAAGTTGTTCTTTAAAGCAAAGCTTTTGTCATCATGTCTGCTAGTAAACCTTTTACTTGTTTCGATCATTGAATTGCAGCCATGCTGAAAGGTTTAGTAAAACAAATCAACACCGGTATTTATTTTTTAAACCTGGTACTTATTCTGTCTTCTGCCAAACCACTAAATTATGGGGATGTAAACAAATAAACCCTGATTGTCAAGTGGTGGTTGAGTCACACACAATTGAGGGTATATATATAACCCAGGTGTTCACCTCATTAGCACTTCATGTAAGAACCTGGCTAGCATAGTGTTCCATTAAATCAGTTATATCTCAATTACTGATAAAAGAAGTAATTTGTGTATCCAAGGTATGATCCAATAGGCATGTTAATCCTCACAGAGTGAATAATTAATTTAATTGATTTGGCTTCTCTTTTCCTCAACTAACTTACATATACAGATTGGGCTTCTCTCAGTTTCTGTCTACCAAACTGAATAACAAGGCATTGCTCAGCCTGGGGCTATAATAGAAGATACTTGACCAAGATTTTATGCATTAAGACTAACCGTTTATATGGTGCAGATTTTTTTGCATTTTGCTGTGTACTGATGTATTTTTTAAAATTCATAATTATTTGAATTGCAATAAATAAAATAAATATAATAAAACAAACACATGCTTACATAGTTTTTTTTCCATCTATATTATTCATAATCAGATTCAATTTTTTGAAATTTTACTGACTGTCTTGCAAATGCCATAAAAAGTTTCACTTACAGTTAGCTGAATTTTTATTTACTTACTTCTGTTTCTATCACAAATAATTAATTATTGGTTTTTATTACAGAAATACCAATAAATTTGTAAATAATGATTTTGACACTATAAACATTACAACTCCCTATACCTTCTCCTGATTCAGTATAGGAGATGAAGTCTAATTAAAAATATCATTTACATTGTTTTTACAATTAAATATAATAGAGTTGTGTGATGTGGTGTGGTAAAAACAGCAAAGTGTGGATTGAATGCTTGCATTATGTTTTGAGTTCAAATCCTGTCAAGACCAAATTTGCTTTCAATCTCCCAGTGTTGACTAAATAAGGACTAGTCAAGTAATGACATCAAAGGAATAAGATACAACTCTCCAATTAAATTTTTTGTAATATGCTTAAGTTGAAAATCAATATCATTTTTTTTATAGCTAAAACATTTTTACAAGATAAAAATTAAAGTTAACAAGCACAGGATCGGTTATGATAACAAGAAATAAAACAAATGAATACAAACGTGTGTTTGTGTGTGTGTGTGTGTGCATGCATGTGTACATATATATGTGTGTGCATGTGGCTGTTATTAATTTTTGTTTACCTTGATATCTTAAGTAGTTTTTTCTTAAATCCATGACACTGTTTGGTGTCTAAGAGGTGTTTCAAAGTCAGTTATTGCAGAAATGATAAATAATATAAGAGGTGGTATGAGGCTATTCCCTCTGAAAAAGCAGCCATTAAAATTAGTTTGCATATTACAGGGAGAGAGAGAGAGAGAGAGAGAGAGAGAGAGAGAGAGAGAGAGAGAGAGAGAGAGAGAGAGAGAGAGACAGAGTAAAAGCATTAGATATAGTAACTATGGAATGACTCAGAAAGATTCAAGTTAATACTTTGAGAAAACCACTTGACCAAAAATATTAATTTCACTCGTAGAAACTGAAGTGTTTCTTGTCTTTGGTTTCTTAAAAAATAATGATACATCACAAAACAACATACAGTACTGTACAGACAAGATTTCATGCTGAAACAATCTCCACCCACATCAAGTGTATTAACCCTGAACTTGTAAGTTCCATTCACATGTTGGTTGGTAACAGCTTAGAAGTGATTATTTATAAATTAATCTGAATTTTCCAACTATAAACCTAATTATTTGTAAATCAGTTTAATCCAAAAGATGAAATTAACTGGCTACAACACAGATAATACCAGATTGTCTTGCCATGATTAAGCTTAACATGCGTAAACTTAACTTGGAATAATTGCTAATTATGTAGCCACTAACACTTTGTAAACCTTGAAAACTCTAAAGAAAGTGACTCAATGTTTGTATATATATATATATATATATATATATATATATATATACACATACACTCAGATACATACACACACACACGCATATATATATGTTTATATATTCTTTTATTTGTTTCAGTCATTTGATTGTGGCCATGCTGGACCACCACTTTTAGTTGAATAAATTGACCTCAGGACTTATTCATTGTAAGCCTAATACTTATTCTATCAATCTCTTTTTGCCAAACCGCTATGTTATGGAGACGTAAACACACCAACATCAGTAGTAAGCAATGGTAGGGAGGACAAACACAGACACAAACACATACATGAATATGTATACATATATATATATATCCAACGGGCTTCTTTCAGTTTCTGTCTACCAAATCTACTCACACGGCTTTGGTCAGTCTTAGGCTATAGTAGAAAACACTTGCCCAAGGTACCACGCAGTGGGACTGAATCCGGAACCATATGGTTGGAAAACTTCTTACCACACAGCCAATCCTGTGCCTATATATGTATATATGTGTGTGTGTGTGTGTCTGTGTGAGTGCATGTGTGTATCTATATATATGTGTGTGTGTGTGTGTGTGTGTATATATATATATATATATATATATATATATATCAGTTGAATAAAGTTACAACATGGTCTGGTTTTCATGTTTTTTATTATTGCATTTGAAAATTTTTTTGTTTGCAATGTTGAGTTGTGTTAAATATTAAAAGAAATATTTAGTAATGTTCATAAAGTTCAATTACTGCTTTCATACGTTCATAGTAATCATCAGATTTCAAAATGTATTGACTGACAGTTGAGTTGAGTGCTTGACAACTGTAGTAAAATGACTGACTTCCTCCATTTTACACCTTTTAGAAGGCTTTGGCAACCTGAATATTTTGAATATGGTCTTGACCAATCAGCATGCAGCTTAAACATCACAGTTTGCCAAGCACACCGATATTACTGGCATAGATCCCGCCTTTATTTTAACTAATTAGCTTGCAGTTTATATGTAATGGTTTTATGAGTGAGCAAACTTGTGTCATGTAGTTTGTGGAAGGAAAAACTAAGAACACTTTCTGACCACATGTTTCTATATGTTCGCTCAATGGAATTTAGTGAACATTAGTGTTCTGGATTTGTTATCTGTGAACTCATGAGCAATCCGGTAATAAATTCCCTGTCTTGCCAATGTATAGTTCCTTGCAATTAAGGTAGTAGATCAAATTTCTGCTTTTGCAGTTCATATCTGCATTTGTGAAAATCTGTCCATTTTTTGTTCTAATGGGTCTACCAGTATGCATGTATTGACACGTTCCACATCTGTTATCATTACACTTGGATACTGTGAATGTTTCATCCTATTTGTTCATGTGGAATTTTGCCTTTCTTAATAGTTTCTTCAGGTTATGCGGTTGCGTTTTGCTTAAGATAAGTGTTTGATTAGTTATTATATTTAAAAAATTTTCACTTTGTTTCTTGATTGGCAAATTTGTTTTCATGATGTTAAAAATGTTTTGGTGATGCAGATTGTGTTACTAGGAATGGTATTGTGTTCTGTTGATGGGTTCGCCTTTCTCGTGTTGCCCTTAATTATTCTACAGGTGTTTCTTTCACTTGTTGTATGCTATTTTTTATAAGTAGGAGAGGGTATTTTTGCTTGAGCAGAACTCCATTGAGTTCTATGAGTCCTTTAAGTTCCTGGTATTTGGATCAACTACTATAGTACAATTTTTCCTCATTATCGGATCACTCATGAGTTCACAGACAACAAATCCAGAACAATAATGTTTGCCAAATTACATTGAGCGAACACAGAGACACATGTGATCAGAAAACGTTTCTAATTTTTCCTTTCCACAAACTACATGACACAAGTGAGGTTGGAAGGAAGATAAAAGAAAAATGCTCCATTAAAATGTTCAAACCTGTTCTGAACAGAAATAACAATAATATAACAACCAGTTGATGATGTGAATTAAAAAATATCTTAAACATATGAATATAAACAAATTACAGAAGACTCCCACTAATTGAAATACAAACGATCGAAACCAATTAAGTTTGCTCACTTATAAAACCATTACATGTAAACGGTAAGCTGATTGGTTAAAATAAAGGCGGGATCTATGCCAGTAATATCAGTGTGCCCAGCAAACTGTGATGTTTAAGCTGCATGCTGATTGGTCAAAACCATATTTGTACCGTTCAGCTTGTCGGAGCCTTCTAAAAGGTATAAAAATGAAGAAGTCAGTCATTTTACTACAGCTGTCTAGTATTGAACTCAACTGTCAGTCAATACATTTTGAAATCTGATGATTACTATGAACGTATGAAAGCACTAATTGAACTTTATGAACACTACTAAATATTTTTTTAATGTTTAACAGACTTCAACATTGTAAAAAATTTTTTTTAAATACTGTAATAAAAAACATGAAAACCAGAAACAAATTAGTACAACATGGAAAAAACATCTTAATATACGTTAACAAAATTTCTGGAAGGCATACAAATATAAAAATTATGTTGAGATATACACAGATTGGATTGAGTCAGACACACCCATACTTTACTGTAAATTCTTAAAGAAATTATAGGAGAACAGGAGGAAGAAACAAAACTAAGATGGGCGCTATGTCAAAATTGAGGACAGACATCTCTAGCAATCTAAGTAAAGATTCTTGATTCAAGACAAAATATGAAATGGTAGACAATGAAATTATCAAGACAATATCGAAAATAGCCATGGGAAACATAGCTGAGAATATGAAAGAGATGTGGATTAAAGATATTACAAAAGAAGAAAGTAAATCAAGATATTTATGGTAAAAGAAACAATTGCTCCTTGATAAATATGCTGCAAACTATGATAATGACACCTCAGTACCACATGAAAGAAATATAGTTAATGTTAAAATAATGATGACAAATACTGACAATGATGATGACGTATATGTGTGTGTGTGTGTGTGTGTGTGTGTGTGCATGCGTTCAGGCTACCATTGGTTTTATGTTAAGGAATTTACCAACAATTTTCAAGCCTTTCACATGGAACATCAGTGTTCATTTCCATTTTTGATTACTACACAAATAAAGAATTTTTTACCCACAAATGTGGTGTTTAGAACTCATCCTCATTGTTCAATATTACGTATATATCATCATCATTTAACATCTGCTGTCCATGCTAGCAGGGGTTGGACGGTTTGACCAGGCTGGCATGCTAGAAGGCTGCACCAGACTCTAGTCTGATTTGGTATAGTTTTCTACAGCACATATATATATATATATATATATATATATATATATATATATATATATATATGTGTGTGAGTGCATGTATATATATATATATATATGAATGCATGTATATATACATATGCATACATGCACACATGCTTGCATACACACACACAAACACACACACATATACACTGTTTCAATAACATGCAGTAATTGCAATAATTGAGTATTTGTGCCGCTGAATGGACTAAAATGGGCTGAAGGGGGTTAGTCAATTATATTGACCCCAGTGCTCAACTGGTACTTATTTCATCAGCCATCAAAAGGATGAAGGGCAAAAATGACTTTGACAGAATTTGAACTCAGAATGTAAAGACAGATGAAATGCTGTTAGACATTCTCTCCATCTTTACGTTCCAATTTCAGTCTTTGCATTCTTAGTTAAAGTGTCAGATGAAATGCTGCTCAGCATTTTGTCTGGCATGCCAATGATTCTGCAAGCTGACTATCTTACACACCATTTTAATAATGACAATTATTTTACTAAATTCTCCATTATTTTCAAAATCAATTGAAAATAAAGGCAGTGTATTTCAACAGAAATAACAGAAAAGCATTAAAGGAAAATGTTGGATTAACAGCATTGTATATGGGGCTGAAGTTTTCATAAGCTGCAGGCTCCTCAACCATCTACACAAGATTCACCTAGCAAACAGAGGAACCTGTATGTGTTTTCTCAACTTCTTAGAAATAGGGAAGAGCATTGCTACAGAGGAAGAACTGTATTTGGTTTCAAAGTACAGCTGTAAACTCTAAAAATCTACCCAGAAATTCTGAAGAAGTTACCTATTCATATACACTAATACTGACACACTATCAATTACGAGTGTTCCAGTTGATCTAATCATGCAATTAACATGCAAGTGGCTGAGCACTCCACAAATGCATGCATCTTTAATATAATTCTCAAGGAGATTCAGTGTCACAAAATGTGACAAAGCTAGCTCTTTGAATTACTGGTACAACTTGTTTTTGCTAGCTAGTGGGTTGAAGCAATGTGAAATAAAGTGTCTTCCTTGAGGACACAACACACTGGCAAGAATCAAACTCACAACCTTATGATCAGAGTTGAATACCCGAACAACCAAGCCATGTGCCTTCACTACCTATTCATATAACTATCCATAATTGTACTATATTCCATTAAGAGGTTGCATTCTGCCATTCTGCAAATGCTTGAAAGACTAATTAGGACATCTCATGAACTGGAACCTATACAAAATGCATAGGATTTGCAAAATGCATACATACTTTTACAAATTATACAAACCTACACACATACTTCAGATATATACCAAATCACAGCACAATGAGAAGACAGATAGGTGACAGAAAAAAATCATTTATTTAGAGCAATTAATGCAGAAAATAGGTGAACACAATGGTTAAAAAGGAGTGTATTCCTCAATGGTTGAACTATAAATATTCATCATTGTTATAGAAATTAGACATACAGTAAAGTTACTATTAGAGACATCACTTACATATTCAGGTAGAGTTAACTCAGTATTTCCTAAAACTAAAAAGGAAATACAAACACTTAAGTATGTCCAATACATTACAATTCTTCTCACAGCACAGAAGCTTAAAGTATTATGAGCCAGTGAGAGTGCTTCTTCATAGTCATTTGACCAGTAAGAAGTAGCAGTCATATCTCCCTCAAATCACACCCTACCAGCTTAAAAATGGACAAAATGGATAATGTAGAGTCTGAGATACATTTAACCTGAAAGAAGCAATGAGTGGGTAATGGTTAGAATACCTTTGAGCTTGATCATAGCTCTACTCATTTAGGGCTGATCTGGGACTAAACAACAACTCAGATTTTATAATGATTATTTATAAGCAAGTGATAGAGAGATAGACACATGGTTCATGTCAATGTCTTTATTGGTCTTATTCAATATCAAATTGCTTCATACATAAGTATATGAAATATGGTTTATATTAAAAAAACCTTATCCCTCATCCTATTACTAAATTCACCATAAAATGTTATGTGGTAATAAGTAAAATACACAACAGTGCTTTTTGTAAAAACTCAAAAACATATTTTAATACTTCTTTGGCAAGTAGCTAGAAGTGGAGTAGTTTACATGACTTCTTCATTTCTAAAAGACAAGAACAAACACACACACACGCATACACACGCTTCTAAAACACAAAGTCAGAAAACATATTTCTAAAAAACATCAACAGAAAACACATTTTTAAAACATAGCACATTTCTAAAACACATAAACAAAAAATACATTTTAAAAACACAAAAACAGAAAGCATTTCTAAAACACAATAACAGAAAACACAAAATGATTTTCAAAATTAAAAAAAAGAAACATTTACTTTTCTTGATTTATGAACATTGCAAGCCAATGTACTCAGTTGCTTTCAAATGTTTTAGTACTACTGTCTTGGTGGCTATCAAAATGACATTTAAATGTGTGGGGAAGGCGTCTAAAATTCTTATAAGCACTCATCATCAAATAATTTTTCTTCTTTTTCTAGTTTTTCCTATTTTGGAAACTAAATTGGAGGAAAGAGGATGATACTCTCGAAAATTCTTTCCAAAAGTCTTGATTCATCCCATTGAACTAATAAAGATACATGCACTTGAAGACACATATGGTTGAGTAATTCTTTGAGATGCTGATATTGTGGAATTTTGGTCATTTTTTATCTTAATCCTAAGTATTGTAACTGCTTGGTGAATTTCATTTTCAAATGAAAGATTGAGTTGAATTGAACACTTTCTCTTTATCACCTCATATTTGATTGAGGCCTATTCAAACAGATTTATCATCATCACCAGTGCTTAAAAAGTTTCACTATATAGATTCTGAAAGAATTGATATATTTTTGACTATATCCAGGTGGTCACACTCAACCAATCTTAAAATTCTCAGGAATAGTTAAGGATCTATCAATTAAGTGCAGGATACAATTTTACCAGAATAGAGGGAATTAATTGGCATAAATTGTACAGATAAACCAATGCCAATATTAAAACCGATGCCCAAATGAAGAAACTTTCTAACAGAGTTACTTATCGTATTATACTGAATCTCTATATGATATCTAACAGCATCAAACTATAATAGTTTTGTTTCCAACCATGGTAAAGGATAAAGAACCCCCTTCGGTCATGAATGACCATGGGATTGCACCTAGAAAGTTCCCCTCTAAGGCACAAGTCCAGGCAAAGTTGTGTATGGAAAACCAGCAGTTGCCCATGCCTGCCTTTCCTTTCCACATAACTGATGTTATCCAAGGGAAAGGCAAAGGTCGATACAGCTTGGCACCAGTGATGTCACAACTTATTTCTATAGGTGAGTGAACTGGAGCAACCTGAAATAAAGTGTGTTGCTCAAGAACACAACACACAGCTTGGTCTGGGAATTGAACTTACTACCTCATGATTGTGATTCCAATGCTCTAACCACTGAGCCATGTGCATTCACTTTCAACCATGAATTAATTGATTTTTGATCTATTAATTCCAATCAGTTCTGCTTTTGAATTGCTGGCATCTCCAGTTATTCTCAAAGCTTCAATGATATCTCTTGGAATTACAACATTATAGTTAGATATAATGAAACACCTGTTAACATGCATCATTGCTGTTCTGTATATTAAACATTTCCCATCCTGTATTACTGCATGCATGCATTTTAAGATTTTTAATTTATATGCTTTGCAGCTTCTTGTATTCCATACATCAAAACTATAGTTCTGTAACCTTAAATTATTTGAATATACAGATATCTAGTGAAGGTGTTGATCGTAGTGCTGAAATGAAATTAGACAACTTTTCAATCCTGTGCACTATTATAGCTGATATATGATCCATATACAAAATATAATGAAGTTGGAGCTGAATTCCTTTAGCTTCTGCAAATGGTCTTTCTACATGTCTGTATTTTGAATTAATCATGGTTCCCTGCCAATATGAATCCTTTTTTTCTCTGAATATGTTTGTTTAAATTTCCTTTTGAAATCAACTATTGCTACGTTCACCTGATTGGGGGGATCCTAGCAATTCCAATGCCTCATCAATGGCTTCTCTTTGAAATTTAATTCCAATTCTGTAAATTATGTAGATAATAATTTTCTCACAACATAAATTGTCAAATAATCATCTAACAATTTATAATGAACTGGCTTGACTACACGTTTGATGTATTCCATTACTCAAGATGCATGTAACATGAAAACTAACTGGTGATCCAAGATGAGATTAAAATGCTTAATTTGGGTTAATGACACTACATTTTAGAGCATTTTCCTATATGTGTATTCTGAAAAATTTTCCAATACTGTTATAAGAAGTTTAGTGTCATTTTCAATATCTGCAAGAATTTGTCAAAGATGTCAGACAACAAAATACCAGGTACATGGTCTTTTCTTTTTATGCGCCCTTTTCAAGCCTAGCCAGGCTCATGGGCCCGGTTTCCCGGTTTCTATGGCGTATGTGTTCCCCCCAGCTGGACGGGACGCCAGTTCATCGCAGCGTTACTCAAGAAACAGTGAGACAAAGTTGGGGCGAAAGAATACAACAGGAATCGCCACCACCCCCTGCCAGAGCCTCGTGGAGCTGTAGGTGTTTTCGCTCAATAAACACACACAACACCCGGTCTGGGAATCTAAACCGCGATCCTCCGACCACGAGTCCGCTGCCCTAACCACTGAGCCATTGCGCCTCCGATACATGGTCTACTGCTTCTTTTACTTTCTGATTTATATTACAGCTTTCACTATTTTATTGAATGAAGAATTTCACTAAATCATTTTCATTTGCAATGTTCTTTATATATCAGCAGAGTTAACTGGTGCTAATATTCTTTTGAATCCTTTTCAGAAAATCAATTTCCTCACCACCAGTTATTAACTTCTCTATCATTGATCATAAACTTCACCCTTTGATTGTATCATAACTTTACCACTTTTGATTGTTTTATATCAAATATAACTCTTTTCCAGACAATTTTTCAATCTTCTAGATTTCATATACTTGAAATTTTAAAAAACTTTTGGTATGATATCTCTTCCAAATCTAAATTCATTTTTTAGATATTTTTTGTTGCATGATCCTGCAAGTGAAGCGATAACTACTGAATGTAGAGTAGATTTTTGAGAGACAAGATATTTACCTGCCACATTCAAGCGAAATCGTGATGGCACCTGTGTCCAGCGTCGCCTTTCTGGCACTTGTGCCAGTGGCACATGTAAAGACATTCGAGTGAGATCGTTGCCAGTGCCACTGGACTGGCTCCTGTGCAGGTGGCACGTAAAATACACCATTTTGAGCGTGGATGTTGCCAGTACCGCCTGAATGGACCTCGTGCCGGTGGCACATAAAAGCACCCATTACACTCTCGGAGTGGTTGGCGTTAGGAAGGGCATCCAGCTGTAGAAACTCTGCCAAATCAGACTGGAGCCTGGTGTAGCCATCTGGCTCGCCAGTCCTCAGTCAAATTGTCTAACCCATGCTAGCATGGAAAGCGGACGTTAAACGATGATGATGATCATGATGATTCAAGTATTGAAGATTCTGAATCGTTGGGATGTAGAATTTTGCAAATAACCATCATAGTATGTACTGAAAAAAATGTATTATTTTTGCTAATTGCACATACAATTAGCAGAAAAGTTAGAGCACAGGAAAAGCTGCTTTGTGATAATTTATTTCAACTCTTTACATTTTGAGTTCAAATCCTGCCAAGGTCAACTTTGCCTTTCGTCCTTTCAAGATCAATAAAATAGAGTACCAGTGAAGTGCTAGGATCAATGATATCAACTAATCACCTCCTTATAAAACCACTGACCTTGTGCTTTTATCAGAAGCAATTATGTTTTCCTTTTATTCCAGCCTTAGCAGATTGGTATCTCTATTGTAAAGTTTCCATCAATATTTAACGCTTTTTTTTTCAATGTCTAATACATGTACGTTAACCTTAATTTCTTTGACTACTACCACATTTATTAGGTCAAGTTCGTCATTTGACTCGCTGAAACCAACATATGAAGGACCACTACATTTTCTTTATGACTTGACACTTAATAAATATGACACAAACATGACCAATTACTACATTTAAAGCATTTACTGCATCTAGCTTTATGATATTTGCATGTTAGTACCATAATGTGACAGAATTACTACTGAACTGTTACATGATGCAATCTTTGTGTCACATGTTTTTCCTTACTAGCATGGGTTCCGACAGAGACTTGAGATGGGAATTTAAAACTAGATGCTTTATCTGTTGCAAAGCTACATCTTTGAAATAAGCGATATCATTATTCTACAGGTCTTTAAAAGCATAGATTACCTAATCATAATATCAATATGGAATATGTAAAAAAAAACATTGAGCGGCTGTGTGGTAAGTAGCTTGCTTACGAACCACATGGCTCCGGGTTCAGTCCCACTGCATGGCACCTTGGGCAAGTGTCTTCTGCTATAGCCCTGGGCTGACCAAAGCCTTGTGAGTGGATTTGGAAGACAGAAACTGAAAGAAGCCCGTCGTATATATGTATGTGTGTGCATATGTGTTTGTCTCCCCAACATCACTTGACAACCGATGCTGATATGTTTACGTCCCCGTAACTTAGCAGTTCAGCAAAAAGAAACCGATAGAATAAGTACTAGGCTTACAAAGAATAAGTCCTGAGGTCGATTTGCTTGACTAAAGGCGGTGCTCCAGCATGGCTACAGTCAAAGGACTGAAACAAGTAAAAGAGAGTACTACTTCACTCAACCAGTAACAAGTATGGAATATATAAACACATATGCACATTCATGCACACAGACACACAGAAACACACACACACACCACACACATGTGCATGAGGCTATAGTAGAAGACACTTACCCAAGGTGCCAAAGCCTTGTAAGTGGATTTCGCAGATAGACCAACATCACCTTTCTTACATTTATTATCATTTTAATGTCCACTTTTCCATATTTGCAAAGGTCTGAGAGAATTCACTGAGATAGATTTTCTACAGCCAGACAGCCTTCCTGTTGCCAACCCACATTCATTTTTAAGCACTGTTATATTTCCCCATGAGAAAATGGAGAGAGGGGGAAGGAGAGAGAAAGTGGAAAGAGGGGAGAGAGAGAGAGAGAGAGAGAGAGAGAGAGAGAGAGAGAGAGAGAGAGAGAGAGAGAGAGAGAGCAGAGAGACTAGACAAATGTTACAAGGCAATCTATCTGACTCTCTAATGGTTCATATTGGCACAATATGCCCCTTTCCAATGACTGGGACAATAGAAGCATGATAAAAATAACGTATATCTCTGAGCAAAATTTTTTTACAATCTATGCCAAATGAAAGACAAAAGTAAATTCAGTACCAACAATTATGGTGTTCAGGAGGAAGGGAGAAGGAAGAGGAGAAAGATAGTGGTAATAACATTGCAGTTAATAAGGCTGACGATGATGATGTCACTGAGGAGAATAATGATGATGTTGACTGCAGCCAACAACAAAGAGGACAAGAAATGAGGACGACAACGATGATGATGATGATGATGATGATGATGATGATGATGATGATGATGATGACAGCCAGGACAACAGAAAGGTGTACACCACAACCAAAGGACTCTGACAACCATGATAACTATACTTGAAATGATAAGCGATATCAGCAAAACAATATCCTGTTTCAAATGAAGAAATAATATAAAGAAAAACAAAAACCATAGTAGTGAAAGCCTTCAAGATAAGTCACAAATGGCTAAGAGATAAATTACAGCTTTGGTTTATCGGTAGACTGGGAATGGGGGACTGTGTCATATCATTTATGCCATACTATGTCTTTGACTCAAGTTTTCAGTTGATTAATTTTCCTGGTTAAAATTTTCAAAATCCAAAATACAGTATTAAAGAAGATGGTAGTTATAATGATTCACTGGTTTGAGTTTGACTAATCTGGAGAAAGTGAAGGTAGAAATAAGCAATGATACAGATTAATATGGTACATATAGGTGCAGGGTTGGTTGTGTAGTAAGCAGTTTACTTATCAGCTACATGATTTTGGATCCAGTCCCACTGCTTTGAGCCACCCAAAGCCTTGCGAGTGAATTTGACAGATAAATACTGAATGAAGACTGTGTCTGTTTTTTGAATTAATTATATATATCATAAATCCTCGAGTATAATCCGCACTTTTTTCCCAAAATTTAAAGGTCAAAATTTCTAGTGCGTATTATATACGAGGTTAAAAATGAAAAAATATTTTCTAAGCAAAATTTTGTAAGTGATAAATATGTAAAAGCAATTTACTTAATATTTATTTTTCACTGACGTTATTACTGTTATTTCTTTATTTTCTGCAAACAAAGTACACAAAAAAGCTACACATTTGCATTATGTTATATATACAATAATAATAAAGGACGTTACCATATATATGTTTACAAACCAAGGACGTTATATAGACCTCCTTGACTCAAGTTAGAGAAGGGGTGTGTATTATACACAAGGTTTAGGTTTTTCAGAGGTACAGCCCCCTAAAAATCCCCTGCGTATTATACTCAAGGGCGGACTATACTCGAGGATTTACGGTATATACTCCCCTGTCAATATATGAAAATGTGCTTCCTTGCAAATGTAATGGTTTTTAACTCTTATTTCTAGCAATGTATGTACTACCTTGCACCCTCATTCACAATCAGTGACAACTGAATTTTTCCTTTTGGTTTTATATTGTGTATAATCGCCTTCGTTATTTTATAATTTTCATATTAGCATTTTGCTAAATCAGCCATAAATTCATATGGTAAAAATATATACTGACAGTCAAAATCTAGGCAAACCATCCAGCAATGGAGTAGTCACTACCAATAGGTTCACAATTTCCAAACGAAGCTAGACTAGTATAGTGATCTTGCTCATTCTAGGGTAGTTATCTCCTCTGTCAGTATATGAAAATGTGCTTCCTTGCAACTCTAAGGGTTTTTGACTCTTATTTCTAGTAATGTAGGTGCTACCCTGCACTGTCAGTCACAATTTTTCCTTTTAGGTTTTATATTGTGTGTGTGTGTGTGTGTGTGTGTGCGTGTTCCACATCAATGCTTGACAACCTGTTCTAGTGTGTTTTTGTCCTTGTAACCGAAAGGTTCAGTAAAAGAGACCCATAGAAAAAGTACTAGGCGTATAAAATAAGTATTAGGGTTGATTCATTCAACTAAAATATTCTCCAAAGTGGTGCCCCAGCATGGATACAGTCAAATGACTGAAACAAGTAAAAGATTAAAGATAATATTCTCAGCACAGTTGTTGGCACTCCGTCGCTTACGACGTCGAGGGTTCCAGTTGATCTAATCAATGGAACAGCCTGCTCGTGAAATTAACGTGCAAGTGGCTGAGCACTCCACAGACACATGTACCCTTAACGTAGTTCTCGGGGAGATTCAGCGTGACACAGAGTGTGACAAGACTGGCCCTTTGAAATACAGGTACAACAGAAACAGGAAGAAAGAGTGAGAGAAAGTTGTGGTGGAAGAGTACAGCAGGGTTCGCCACCATCCCCTGCTGGAGCCTCGTGGAGCTTTAGGTGTTTTCACTCAATAAACACTTACAACGCCCTGTCTGGGAATCGAAACCGCGATCCTATGACCGCAAATCCGCTGCCCTAACCACTGGGCCATTGCGCCTCCAGTAACAAAAATACAAATAAAGTTATTTTTTAAATAAGTTTTTTCATAGGAGGAAGGAAAAATCTGTTAGTCTACAACCTGTCAGATTAATCATAGGAAGTAAGTGTGGTAAGTTTGTTGATAACATCCTGAAACACATGGGTGGATCAATTCCCGTTTTGTTAGTGATAGCAGCCCACCACGAATAATTACCTTCCTTAACCCTTTCGATACTAACCCAGTTGAAATCACCTCTGGCTCTGTAGTACAAAAGTCTGGTTTTCATAAGTTTTGAATTAAAATCTTCCACCAAACCTTAGTCATAATTTATGTTCCTAACACCAGCTTAATAATAACTAAGTTATTTTACTAAATTCTTTGTTGTATTTAAAATTAATTGAAAGAAACACAGAGCATCTCAAAATAAATACAGTAACAAAAGGGTACCTTTTCGAGTCATGCTGACTCATAAGGGCCAGCTTCCCAGTTTCCATGGCGTACAAATTCCCCACATCACTCCATCGCAGACTACTCATTTTTGCCACCTGAGTGGACTGGAGCAATGTGGAATGAAGTGTTTTGCTCAAGAACACAATACATTACCCAGTCTAGGAATTGAAACCACAATCTTATGATCATTAGTCTAACACTCTAACCATTAAGGAATGTGCCTCAACCACCAAGAATAATTACTAAACCCTTCCTTATTCACTTTCTAATGAAGAAAGCAACACTGTTCTAAATACTACATACTGTCTTCTGAAAGCATATGGCTAAGTGGTTGGGGTATTCAACTCAATTCATAAGGTCATGAGTTCGATTTCCAGAGGTATGTCATGTCCTTGAGCAAGACACTTTATTTCATGTTGCTCCACTCAACTAGCAAAAATGGGGTGGTACCTGCATTTCAAAGAGCCATTCTTCTCACATTCTGTGTCATGCTGAATCTCCTGAGAACTACATTAAGAGTATGCATGTCTGTAGAGAGCTCAGCCACTTGCATGTTAATTTCATGCACAGGCTGTTCCACTGATCAGATCAACTGGAACCTTCATTGTTGTAACCAATGGAGCACCAGTTTTCACATAACTGTCTTCTCTGTCTCTCTCTCTCTCTCCTCATCTACATAGCTGTTGTGGTGATAGATATTAACACCCCTGTGAGATTAAAAGGTGGACTGGTTGAACTCTTATAAAAAGTGACGTGTGTTGTTGAGACGACAGAATAAGTTGGAATCTTGTGTGTGGTAGTCAGAAGTTACGTTAAAATCATATATCTGAAATCAAGAATATAAAACTATCTAGCTTTCTTTCTTTATCTCTCCCTCTCTCCACTGATTACTACACTAAATGAAAAATCAACAATCTTGAATAAATTGGTGTATTTACAAAGCAGTATTACTTTGTCACTTTCTTCATACCTGGTTCTACTTGCATAAGTCATCAGCTCAGTTACCAAATTTCAGTTTTTCATCAGATCTTCACTAGTTTTTGAATCAAAATAAATGCCTCTTGTCATAAACACTGAACACATGCAAATTCCTTCATTAAGTTGTATCAATTTGTAATTTTCTACTTTTCCACACATTCCTACAAACTTCAGCACCTCATGCAGAGAATTAACAGCTCTAACCTTACACAAACAATTCCTTGATATTTTCCAAGAAAGTTTCCACACATGGCAGTTCTTATTGAGGCAACAAATAATTATAGGCAGTAGCCTTTGGTATTTATTCATGGTGTGTGTGTGTGTGTGTGTGCATGTGAATCAATAAGCATTACAGTTGAAAGAGTAATCTGAATGCTTAAGGGTTAAACATTTCCCATTAAATATGTACATCCAGCAAACTTTACTCATCTTGTCTCCTCCGCTAGATATACATTCACATTTACAGTTTACACTTTATAGCTAAATCATATCACATTTCTAACACATATCTTATGTAAGATGTTTTTTTTATAGAGAACACCATCCTACACATAGTAGTTATCCATCTTCTATAACAAGTGTTATTAGCTGCCTCCACAACCTACAATTATTTCATATCTTTCCAGATTTTACATCTTTTATTTGCCGAGATCTTACAATACCATACACGTTGAAAGTATCTTACATTATCTTAGAAGTTGCCCATATCTTACAATTCAAAAATGTTCTCCTGCCTTTATTTTATTTATAAAAGAGAAGTATTTCATTCCTAGTACAATTATAGTACAGATCTTTATTATACTCTATTGGTTGGCAGTTGACAGGTAGTTACTGTCAGTCTTTTTTAGTTATAAAACAGCACAAAACATATTGCCTATAATACCATGTTTATTAAGTTATATTATACAGGGTGTGTCGAGTATTTTCAAACTTTTAATAGACAATAAATAGAAGACAATCTAATATAATTTTATGACATGCACCAAGTTTTAACTTTCTCATTTCTCTTTCAGATTTATTGATAGTATCATCAACATGACACAGGTAGAGTTCATAGAAGCAATAGAAAGTACACCAAGCTCAAGGCTCTAGCTACTGAAATTATCATCTTCTTGAACATGGTCAAGTTCTTCATACTCAGAGTCAGGAAAGAGCTGGAAGACTCTGGCCGGGTTATATCACCCATATTTACAGTATGGCTAAGTTTGTCCAGCGAGGTCAAGACATCATCAACAACAAACCCCAGTGGATTGATGAAGGCTAATGAGGAGAATACCAAAGTGGAGCCCATTATCAGCTGTGTCATAAATAGGGGAGCAGATAATCAGAGGAGGGTACTTTATGTCCAGTAAAACCCAAGAAAACAATGTGGTCACCAACATTATTTGGCTCCAGCATTTGCACCTCCAGAACTGCCACATTATTGAAGGATTAGCAACAATATCATGGTGTTAGAGAGTCATAAGGGGTTGCATTGTATGTATGGTGGGCAGTATGAAGTTGGAAGGTCACCTGATTTTGACATGCAGTCTATTCTGTGGCTGCATCAATACCCCTTTTTAAACTGAGAGCAGTTTTTTTTTAAATGGCATGTTCCTTTGCTGAATCAAATTGGATGTGCATGTTGTTTTTCAGAGAATATGTTGTTGTTTTTTTATTTATTGTCTGCTTTTTGCGTTTGTTTGGTTTTCAAGTTATTTGACATACCATGTAGAGCAAATTGTAATTGTCTCAATATATATTAATTGCAAGCATAGTATAAGTGCCACAGTATTTTTTCAATATATGAGATCTATGACCTGAGATTTTTTATTACAACAACAAGTTAGAACAAAAAAGCTTAAAAAAGCAAAATTGAGCTGACCTTAAGTGTTATCCAGTAATGAAAGTTATCACAAGAAAATAAATTTTCCACCTTTGCACTCACCTGAAAAATAAAATTCAACAAAGTTCTAAGTTCAGATTCAATTAGGTATTATAAAATAGTGCAGTGGTTCTCAACCATTTTTTGCCTATGGACCCTTTTAATTCCTAATTTACTCTACTGGGTCCTCATATCCATTCAATGTTTAAAAAAAATCCTACTATATTGTTATAATTAAATATTATTAGAAACTGTATTAAAAAATTGCTAAAATATTTTGTGTGTTGCAGAAGTATATTCAATTTATTGTACATAAATTTTAACAACAAAATCTTAAATGGGTTCCCAAGTCATGTGGACTCCAGTTGAGAACAACTAAAATAGAGTAAATTAGTCAAAAATTAAG
Organism: Octopus bimaculoides; assembly: GCF_046866305.1. Lineage (NCBI taxonomy): Eukaryota > Metazoa > Mollusca > Cephalopoda > Octopoda > Octopodidae > Octopus > Octopus bimaculoides. Next base: position 82,039,288 of record NC_142928.1, read on the forward strand.
GATTTCTAAAATGAAAAAAGAACAAGGCAAATTTGGCAAACAAATTTTAAATATATTTACTCTTTTTACTTTGAAACAGATTTAGTATAGAAACAGGTTTCTTAAATGGTTACATATTTAAAGACCTGATTTAGGCTCTGAAGTTCAGATGTTACCTTATCTTTCCAGATAGAAATTTTACAGCATCAATGGATCAAAGCTTTTTTTTTAGTAAGTGATTTGTAGCTACTTTACCAATCTAATCAAAAATTAGTGTTGTTGTTTTGTAATTGCCAATGATAACTGGTTTCAAATTTTGGCACAAGGCCAGCAACTTTGGGGGAAGAGGTAAATCGATTACATACCCCCAGTACTCAACTGGTACTTATTTTATTGACCCTGAAAGGCAAAGTAAACCTTGGTGGGATATGAACTCAGAATGTAAGGACAAATGAAATGCCACTAAGCATTTTGCCCAGCATGCGAACAATTCTGCCAGCTTGTCACCTTACTTTTCTCATGATTATTATTAGCAATAACAATACAGATGCTATTGAATTAGAGATCAAGATATCACACTATATACCCGTCAGAGTGTAAGTATCTTGAGAGAAAAGCTGAACATTAGAAGCATCAGTTGTGGCGTGCAAGAGAGACGATTGCGCTGGTATGGACATGTGGTGAGAATGGAGGAGGATAGCTGCGTGAAAAAGTGCCACACCCTAACAGTTGAGGGAACCCGTGGAAGAGGTAGGCCCAGGAAGACCTGGGCTGAGGTGGTGAGGCAAGACCTTCGTACATTGGGCCTCACCGAGGCGATGACTACGGACCGAGACCTTTGGAAATGGGCTGTGCGTGAGAAGACCCGGCAAGCCAAGTAAGATCGTTGCCAGTGCCCCTGGACTGGTTCTTGTGCGGTTGGCACATGAGATGCACCATTTTGAGCGTGGCCGTTGCCAGTACCGCCTGACTGGCTCCTGTAGGATTTTCGAGCGAGATCGTTGCCAGTGCCCCTGGACTGGCTTGTGCGGGTGGCACATAAAAGACACCATTTCGAGCGTGGCTGTTTTCGTGCGGGTGACACGTAAAAGCACCCACTACACTCTCTGAGTGGTTGGCGTTAGGAAGGGCATCCAGCTGTAGAAACTCTGCCAAATCAGACTGGAGCCTGGTGTTGCCATCCGGTTTCACCAGTCCTCAGTCAAATCGTCCAACCCATGCTAGCATGGAAAGCGGACGTTAAACGATGATGATGATGATGATGATATTTGGTAACATAAAAGACACACAAGCATATTAGATGCACCCTAATTTCAGCAGTACTTATTCAGATAAAATAAAAAGAAGTTTCTAGTACATTAAAGCATGTAAAATAGGCCCAACTTTGCATATAGGAGCTGGGATAAAATTTTGAATCATTTCTTTAGAAAATAACAGTGTCTAACAGCCTCTCTTTAATCCATTACCTCCCATAATTCTATTAACTGGAATTTTTTTATGAAACTGATTTCTAGCATAAAACAGCCTTAGAAACACGCTGGAATGATCAAAATAACATTTCAAAATAACATTTTAAATAGAAATAAGTGAGATATTGGGTGAAAAATTAGCAAACCTCATTTGAATATCAGAGAAATATACCTAGTAGATATAGAAAAAAGGTTAGATATGTGTAAATATTGACAGATAATTACGAAATTTGTAATTTTTAAGTGATCTCATATGAGATCACTGGTAGGTAATGGGTTAATGTATGAATATTCAAACATGTGTTCTGTAATGTATTATAGCATTAAGTATTGTTCTTGAAATATAAAGTACCTGTTATCTTTCTTTAAAGACTATAAGCTGAATATCAATTTTGAAATTAGGAACTAATGTCTGAATTACCAGGAGAAAAGGTCAAGTGGATACATGTCTGGTTGTGATAATACCAGAAATGCCTTACCATGTCAGTTTCAATAGTGAAAGGAAAAAGATATAATTACAACATATAACCAAGATACAATAAAATAACTAAACAAAGAACTAGCTAAAAGTGACTCTTATTCTAATTTTTGCTCATTCATTAGTTTGTTTTTATGGGCATTTTCCCATACTGGCATGGGTTAGATGAACACATATCACTGAGACATAGCATTGAGCTGGGTGCTCTTCCAGTTGCTAACTCTTGCCCTGTTTTTCAAGTAAAGGAATTTCTATTCTACTCAACTTCAAAAGTGCAGAGAATTTTTCATGCAAGCACAGAAGGGAAACATTCACATAGACACACACACACACACACACATGCACAACCATACATACAATACACACATACACACATGCACGTGAAAAGGTAGGTTATGTAATTTGCATTATTATAGAGAAATAAACATTGCATTTTCTTAAAATATGAATACAGTAATTTACTAACGAAGAAACTGGCTGAGGCAATGAAAACTACAAAGAATAGTTTATTGCATCTAAGTCTGCACTGTTTCATACCACTGGCCATTATGATAGTGATAGTGCAGGAGAAGTGGAGGGCAGGATAGAAAGATTTGAGAAAAGAGAGGAAGGAGTCTAGATGTTCGTGGGAGAGTGAAGTCGCACTGATACAGTCATCAATATAACGGCCGTATAGCTTGAGAATGGAACTAGTGAAACTTGAGGGGAGAGAGAGAGAGAGAGAGAGAGAGAGAGAGAGAGAGAGAGAGAGAGAGAGAGAGAGAGAGAGAGAGATCAACTATTATCATCAGAAAGCATAGGGAATTACTCTCTTTTAACAACAGAAGGTGTAGAATCTACTCCTATTTGGTCACTTGACTTGCTAGATATAGCAGCTAAATAATCCTTCAACTTACATCACATTGTCATTAAAAAGAAGGAAGGACACATTGGATAATATTGTCATAAAGAAACATGGGATGGTCATGGCTGGATTACCTGTGAACATGTGGGTCATAGGTGCCAGGCTAATTAGGGTTGGCTTTTCACTAAACAACTCTATCTCTGACTATGTACTAAAGACAAAATATGGTGTCTTTTAGAATCATGATACTGGGTAATGGTTACTGTGCCAGGGAGTATACAGTGGTTGCAGGAAATAGTGGTGATGATAATGATGGTTGGTCCTTAACTTTTGATGAAGTGAAGGGGACACCATTGTGTAGCATATCTTGGGCATTTTAAACATAATGGAGCCCATCCCTCTCTAAGTCTGAACACAACTGGTTCATTCCAGAGACAAAGAGAGTGAAAGCAATTGAGAGAGTGAGAGAGAGAGAGAGAGAGAAAGAGAGAGAGAAGCTGTACCTCTGTATCAGATTGATATTCCATTTATTAAGACCAAAAGAATTTGAACTCAGAACACAGAGAGCTGGAACAAACACCACAAACAATTCAACCCAACACTAATAATTCTGTCAAATCACCACCATTATACATTGGTTAAAAGAGGTGGGGATTTATAGACCAATGAGGTAACTATAGGATATGCATGTCAGCAAGCACTTGGAACCACATGGTTGAACTTGGAACCACATGGTTGTAAAGAAAACTTGTTAACCATACAATCATGCCTGTATCTTATTCAATAGTGGAGGCACAATGGCCCAGTGGTTAGGGCAGCGGACTCGCGGTCGTAGGATTGCGGTTTCGATTCCCAGACCGGGCGTTGTGAGTGTTTATTGAGCGAAAAAAACCTAAAGCTCCATGATGCTCTGGCAGGGGATGGTGGTGAACCCTGCTGTACTCTTTCACCACAACTTTCTCTCACTCTTACTTCCTGTTTCTGTTGTGCCTGTAATTCAAAGGGTCAGCCTTGTCACACTGTGTCACGCTGAATATTCCCGAGAACTGCGTTAAGGGTACACATGTCTGTGGAGTGGTCAGCCACTTGCATGTTAATTTCACGAGCAGGCTGCTCCGTTGATCAACTGGAACCCTCGACGTCATAAGCGACGGAGTACCAACAACTTATTCAATAATAAAAGATTCACATAAAACAAGATCAACGAAATCTTAGATTAAAAAACATCACTCTTCTTAGATGCAATGACGTAAAATCAATATTTATTAAAATGAACTTTACTGTAGAGTTAACAAATGGAGGTTAGCACAGAGAAATGAATGTCAAAACAATGATAATGAAGTTGTTGAAATAATTACTTTATAAATTATGCATTCATACATTGATTGACAGCATTATTAAATATTCAATTTATTAACAGATAGACACAGGCATGGCTGTGTGATTAAGAAATATACTTCTTAACAAAAATGGTTTTGGGTTCAGTCCCATGGTTTACTAACGCAGGCAAGTATCTTCTATTGTAGCCCAGGTCAACCAAAGTGTGTGTGTGTGCATGCAAGCATGTGCATGTGTGTGTGGGTCCTTATCTTGACTTCAGGCAAATAGTTGTAAATGAACATCACTGTCATACAAGCAGAGACCTTTATTTCAAATCTTTCCTGAAAGCACGTCTGGCTATGGAGAAATATTATCTTGCTTGGGAATAGGTGAAGATTGGCAATAGGAAAGGCAATTGGCCATAGCAAATCTGCCTCAAGAAATTTTATCTGATCCATGCAAGCATGTAAAAGTGGACGTTTAAATGATGATGATAATAATGATGATGATGATGATGTATAAAAGTATTCAGTAGTGATCTGTTTGAAAAACTTACGAAAATTTATGGGTTTATTTATTCTTTTGTTCTTCTATTCTTTTACTTGTTTCAGTCATTTGACTGTGGCCATGCTGGAGCACCACCTTAAAGAGATTTTTCATCAAAGAAATCGACCCCAGGACTTATTCTTTGTAAGCCTAGTACTTATTCTATTGGTTTCTTTTGCTGAACTGCTAAGTTATGGGGATGTAAACACACCAACATCAGTTGTCAAGGTTGTCAAGCCATGGTGAGAGGACAGATAGACACAAAGACACACACACACATAAATATATATATATATATATATATATATATATATATATATATATATATATACAATGGACTTCTTTTAGTTTCCATCTTCCAAATCTACTCACAAGGCTTTGGTCAGCCCAAGGCTATAATAGAAGACACTTGCCCAAAGTGCCATACAGTGGGACTGAACCCAGAACCATGTGGTTGGGAAGCAAGCTTCTTACCACATGGTTCTTAAATAAATAAATAAAGTTAGAAGTAGAAAAATTTAAAAAAAGAGGAAGACACGGGAAATGTGTTTCTTTAAAGCCTGACTGTACAACTTTGTCTCTAAGCATAACAAAATGCTTTTCACTGAATTGCTATAAAAATCAAAACAAGGATAGCAAAGTTGCTTTTTTTAATCTATCTATTATACCTTTTATCTTAACCTTTTTAATTAAAGAAAAAAAAAACAACTTTTCTAGACATACAAAGACAAATAAAAGTACAAATAATTGTGCAGCTTGTCACATGACCTCCAGATAAGACTTAACAATTATGTAAGCTCAACAGGTGGTGTGAATTTGTAAAGATAATATATATATATATATATATATATATATATATATATATATATATATATACACATATACATATATATATACATATATATATATATATATATATATATATATATATATATATATATATATATATATATATATATATACATACATACATATACATATACTCTGAGTAAGTTCTGCTCTTATATGATAAAGTTGGTGGTAGTGATAAAGATAATAACATTAACATGAACAAACAAAAAAATCAGTGAATTGTATGTACACAAGTCCACAAATCCCAGTTAGTCAATTGTAGTTTAGGATCACATACAGTTTCCTAAACCTCCTCCACAGTAGTTACAGAAATTTTACCCAAGAATATTTAAAATGGCTTATACAGGCTGCAACAGAAAGCAGTATGGTAGTCACTGAATTCAAAAAAGGCATGTGTGTGCACACACATGGAATATAATATACACGTTTAAGAGTCTAAAAGTGTTAATGAAATTTAAAGTGCAGAAATATTATATTAAACAGCCTGGTTCTGTGTATCTTTCTAAAAACTACAACGCTTTGCCTTTGAGTAACCTCTCACAACTAACATAAAAGTTTTATGTTTATTTTACTAGGACCTTAAAACACAATCTCAAGAGAAGAGTTTCTCAGGATGTGGCATATACCTCCCTGGTGAGGCATGGCAATAATTTGATGGGGCATCGATCACTTCAGAATAGGACACAACTAAGTAACAAGTGAATAAATCTTGCAATAATGAAGTTTTAATTAAAACAGGGTGTCCATAAATTGCCTTTACACTTTGAAGAATTCAGAGAAAAAAAAAGAACTCAGCAAGTTGTGTGCAGCCAATGGAGCCCACATGAAAGTGTTCTGGTGTTTCTAATAAAACTTTATTTGTTTGCCTATGTTTCCCAGTAAACTCTGCTGAGTTATCCTTATTTTCTTTTTTCTGAATTTTTAAAATTGTAAAGGTAATTCGTGGAGACCCTGTATATGGGAACGAGAATGGGCCCCAACTATGTGAACCTATTCGTTGGCTACGTTGAGGCCCAAATATTCTCAAGTTTCACTAGTTCCACCCCCGAGCTATACGGCTGTTATATTGATGACTGTATCGGTGCGACCTCACTCTCCCACGAACATCTAGACTCCTTCCTCTCTTTTCTCAAATCTTTCCATCCTGCCCTCCACTTCTCCTGCACTATCTCTGACACTTCTGTCTCCTTTCTTGATATTTCATCACTCCTCTCTCACCACCTCCATCCACTACAAACACACAGACTCACACTCATACCTCAACTTCTCTTCCTCCCACCCTAAACACACCAAGCTCTCCATCCCCTATTCCCAATTCCTCCGTCTATGCAGGCTCTGCAGTGACGACCATAACTTTGAGACTCATTCTCAACTCATGGCTCGCCACTTCATCCTACGTGGATATCCCCTCACCACAATCCACACCACCCTTGCCAGAGCACTTCCAGAGCAGAGTGGACCGTGCATCTGCTCTCTCCCCCTGCACCCACCCCACCATCTCTCGTTTTCCCTCACCTACCACCTCACCACCCTACCTCGCCAACGCACCATTCTCCGAGCCTTCCAGCGACTCCAGTCCGACCCCTCCACTTTGCACATCTTCCCTAACAATTGTAAGCATATAAATTATTTCACTATTATAATTTTCTTTTATATACAGCCACAAACTGTAGGTAATGAACTGGTAGTTATTAGTTAAATTCCCTTACAAAAATTGCTACAGTTATCTGAGTTCAAGCCCTGGTGTCAAAAATAAAGTAACTAGTCCTGTACTGGGGTCTTTTCCGAAGGAATTTTTTTTTTTTTTAACAGATACTTACTTCTTTGGAAACTTCATGGGCAGAGTCAGATAACAATTTTCATGAATCACATAAATCACATCATGTGGTTATTTTCTGTTGTCATGGAAGGTCATCCAGGTTTGAGATTGTCTTTCGTGGATGCTCTTCCTGATTTGAAATATCAATACCACTCACGACATTGCTCACAACTGAAACAATTCTCTGATATTCATATCATAACATTAGAAAAGTCTTTGTAAGAACTTTTTCCCTAATGTGAAGCAGAATTTCACACGAACATGTTAGTCTCCCAAATCCTTCATTGTTCAACTTGCAACAAATCACCAAGCACCCTAAAACATATGTTCACTCAGGTATATGTCAATCAAACACAAACTGATGTAGCATGACATGTCAATTATTAGACAGGTCAAGGTCAACCATGCACAGTGCTACAGGCATGAGTACACTGCCTCAGCTGATTGGCTATTTTAAAAGTTTGGTTTCCATTTGGACAAATATGAAATTTGTATGGTGTAGTCTCTGTTTCATATAGAGTGGAAAAATATATAATATATTCTGCAGCTTGTAACACTGACGCTTTAAATAAATTATCTAAGAGAACACTAAGTCCTGAGATAAGAAAGATAAAGAAAGTAACTAATATTTAAAATTGTGCACAAGTATCATCACACAGGATAATAGCTGTATTCATAGATGTTAAGAGAGCTGATAACTATAGTAGAGACATAAAGTGCTTCTTTAATGTGTGGTATGTTTTTGTATATTATACAAATGTATACAAATGTATATTCCAAGACCATCCCTACACAATTATTTCAATTTCAGGTCATTTCGTTTACTACAAATTCAAAAACATAATTCAGTGTATGTAGTTTGTGGTTTTTATAAATAAAATCGTTACATACCATAGAAATTTTGATGGTTACAAATACAACACTTTTGGAATAGTATAGAGAAGTTAGACTGTCCACAAACTGTGATCCACCCCCACCTCTTTCTTACTCTCTCTTTCACTCATTATCGTCTTCCTCTTTTTCTCTTGTGTAGCTGTATCTTTTAACATTTTAGTTGCACCGCTTTAACCTTTTTAACTGCTTTATCATTTATTCCGTGTACACACACACACACGGCTAGTCACGTATCCCATTTTTTTGTCACCTGGGGGGTCACAGATAGTGAGAAACTGTGTAGAGCAGAGAAAAATAATCAGATTTATACACACACATATATCATCATTATTGTTTGACTATTTATTTTTCCATACTTGCATGGGTCAAACAAAATTTGTTATGCCATTATTTTTTTACAGATGGATACCCCTCCCTGTCGCCAGCTCTTACCTCTTTCTAAATTAGCTGATATTTTCTCTTGTCTGGACACATCTTCATAGAAAACTAGAAATGAGTGACACCATTTATGATTGTGACGCTAACAACTCTCACATGATGTTAAAACAAGGAACACACAAAATATATACACACACACATATAATAAGAAGAAAGCACGTGTGGTATTCAAAGCTTTGTAGAACATACATGTGTGGCAGCAAAATGCTGAAATAATTACATGGCCATAATAGAACATTATGCAATCATGCATTTTGCTGACGTGTGTATGTCCTTTGAATATGGCCTTTGACCTGTGTGTATGTCCTTTGGCATATGTATATGGCTTTGAATACCACACCCATTTTCAGTTTATTTTTCCGGTTATTTGGCTTGTATACCATACTCTAAACTAGCCTGAATTTAGTGTACTACGCTCAATGTTAGAATGCAGCATGGAACCCAATACGGAGCCTGATTTTGGTTGCATGTCACACTTTACTGTGCCCTCTTCTTTTGATACGTGTGTGTGTGTGTGTGTGTGTAAATACCGTAAAAACCCATGTAATTTACGTAGGTGATTTTCAGGATAAAATTTGTTTAAAAAAAGCTATCCGTGTAAAATTTGCACCCAAACGTTTTCAGAATTGCCAATATGACCAGGGGGAAAAGGTTTTCAATTTAGTTCACAAAAACAATATTTATATATCACCTGATGAAACACAAGATCTCATAATACAGGGAAATGCTTACATAACCAAATACCTGTGAAACTGGAGAACTACACTGCATGGAAACAATTGTAGTAATTACAAATAAATGTTCCTCTGTACTCCTTCTTGTTGATTTCAACTTATTCAATTATTTACACACACACACACACACACATGATAGAATTTCCTGTTGAAGACAACATATTAGTGTTCAGCTTTTTCTGAATGAACTGCATAATTGATTTGTTTATAATAATCAAAATGTACATGCTATACATTAGTTCATTCCCTCAACAAAGCACGTGTTAGTTTTGCCATTCTCTCTAATGCTTCAGTGATTTCACATGAGCACACCATCGATCATGGTCCCCCATGCAGGTTCTTAATTCAACATTTGCCATTCCACTGTCCTAAGTAAGTTGTCCATGTAGGTTGGATGTTTTTTTCCCCTGTTGATTCTTCCTTCAATTGACTGCCATAAGACAGCTGGCACCAAGGTTCTTCTGGGTACCTGATGCAATGACCAGCAATTCTCATTCTTCTCTGCTGAATCTTCTCAGTCATTTCAGGTAGATCTTGATAAAGTTGCTCATTGGTTAAATGAGCTCTCCATGTAACATTCAGAGCCATTCTTAACATTCTGTTTAAAAAGAAAAAAAAGGTAAAGTTACCTTTTCGAGTCATACCAACTCATAAGGGCCCGTTTTTCAGTTTCATGGCATATATATTCTCCACCTGGATGGGATGACAGTCCATCACAGGATTACTCATTTTTGCCAGCTGAGTGGAATGGAGCAACATAAAATGAGGTGTTTCACTCATGAACACAATGCATTGCCCAGTCCAGGAATCGAAACCAAAGTCTTACGAGCATGAGTCCAATACCCTAGCCACTAAGCCATGTGCCTCCAGACATTCTTGTATAGCAGACGTCTACTTGTTTTTCAAGCTTTTTGGTGAGGGTCCAAGTTTCAGCATAGGTGTTGAAGTAATTGCAGAGCAATGTAAGATAAAGTGTTTTGCTCAAGAACACAATGTACTAATTGGTCTAGGAATTGAAACCACAATCTCACAATAATAAGTGCAACACACACACACCACCACCACCAACAACAACAACATTCTTTCAGCTCCTTTCAGCCAAATCCACAAAAGGAAGGACATCCAACCATAGAAACCAAGCCAAATAATGCATATGAAAACCAGTTAAAGAAGTAGTGACTCTCAGTAGGAAATGATTTGGACCAGCATGTCCCATCCAACTCATGCCAGCATGGAAAGCAAGGTGTAAAATAATGATGATGATTGATGATAATTATATACACACGCATTGTATGGGTCAAAGTCTGTGTATAGAGTTTATGTTTACCAGTGCAAAAGCCAATGTTCTGTCTATAAGTAACTTGGCAACTCAATAAAGTATAAAATAATAAAAGAAGAACCTCACAGTATGAGTGCACCATTGTACGAGTAATTTGCTGTACGAGCCGAGACTTGTGTGAATTTTTGTCTTGAAGTACAAGCGGAAATCTGCAGTACGAGCACATAAATCGTCCATCTTTAAGGTAATTCAGTTAATAAAACAAGTTTACACATTTCTTTTGCATTCTCTTTTTTATAATTATCATTTTACTTGTAACTACACCTTTACTGTTTTAAAACCGATAAAAAATTATTTTTGAGTGGTTTTGGGGAGGCTGGAACGGATTAATTATATTTTAGTTAATTTCAATGGAGAAAATTGATTTGTAAAACGAGTAAATCATAAGACGAGCTTGGTCATGGAACAAATTAAACTCATATTGCAAGGTATCACTATACAAGTTTTAAAAGTTTACCCCAAGTTGACATGATTGATTAAAACACAAAAAGGCAGGATTATATCAAAGCTACAAACTAGATGTTGAACCAATGTGTAGGCATAGCTCCGTTCCGTTGGCACTCTGTCGCTTACGACATCGAGGGTTCCTGTTGATCCGATCAATGGAACAGCCTGCTCGTGAAATTAATGTGCAAGTGGCTGAGCACTCCACAGACACGTGTACCCTTAACGTAGTTCTTGGGGATATTCAGCGTGACACAGTGTGACAAGGCTGACCCTTTGGATTACAGGCACAACAGAAACAGGAAGTAAGAGTGAGAGAAAGTTGTGGTGAAAAAGTACAGCAGGGTTCGCCACCATCCCCTGCCAGAGCCTTGTGGAGCTTTAGGTGTTTTCACTCAATAAACACTCACAACGCCCGGTCTGGGAATCGAAACCGCGATCCTATGACTGCGAGTCCGCTGCCCTAACCACTGGGCCATTGCACCTCCAGGCACAGCTAAACACTAGTTAAAAAAAAACATGTGGTTAAGAAGCTTCCTTCATAACAACATGTTTACAGGTTCAATTTCACTGCACAGTACCTCGGGCAACTGTCTTCTACTATAGCCCCTAACCAATGCCTTGTGAATTTGGTAGAGATGAAAACTGTGTGGAAGCTTTTCGTGTAGGTTTGTGTGTGTCTCCTCAGCACTGCTTGACAACCAGTGTTGGTTTCTTTATATCCCAGTAACTTAGTAGTTCATCAAAAGAGACTGATAGAATAAATAACAGACTTAAATATAAGTACTGGAGTTAATTTATTTGATTAAACTGTACAAGGCAGTGCTCCAGCATGGCAGCAGTCCAATGACTGAAACAAGTAAAAAATGCTTATGCATACACATACACAAACTGACATACATACATGAACACATACATACATACAACACACACACACATGTATGTGGGTGTAAGAAACGAGAAAAGAGAAGCTGCTGGAATGTCCAATGATTTCAACAGAAATTGAAAGTATTTCCTCAAATGCCAAGTATATAGGAAATGTGTTACAGTAACTATTTTGTTTCTGATAACAGTAACACTATAGAGCTTGTTATGTTTATGAGAGAGAGAGAGAGAGAGAGAGCATATTTGTGTGTCTGTATATGCATGTACTGCATGCATGCATGCATGCGTGTGTGTGTGAGAGAGAGAGAGAGAGATGTAATGATATATATGTATGTAAATAGATAGAGGTGACAGACAGATAGATAGGCAGACAGACAGATGAATAGTAAAGAGAAAAATTAAGAAAAGATAGAACATCTTTATGAATGTGGGGTCTAACTGTGATTCCGTATTACAGTGAGTAACAAATAAAAGGAGCTTTGATGAAAGAACAAAGATGGAGTTATTTACTGTCTGGTAGTATTTCTACTTTTGATATCATATGAGAGATAGTACTTCTCATTTTCCACTTTCTCCACCTGTGGCAGAATGCATGACAACATGAGACAATTGCCTACACAGTATTCAATTTTTGGCAAGAGCATTCAAGGAAACTATGTCAAGAACTACCCATGCTGTGATGTTAGTTATATGTCTATCTCTTAGGATGCTAACCTCCATTTCTCTTTCCTTTAATCATGCCTTCCAAACAGATTCTGCAGATCCCACAAACCATTTGCTTAATGTGGCCAAGTCAGTTTCAGTATTCTATTTCTAATGGCAGAAGTGATTGGTGGTAATTTGTTTGGGATATGACATTAAACTGTTGATCTGGTGGTGAGACTCCAGTTTGGGAATTCTGGAGTTTTTGATAGAGTGGAGTCACTCCTTAATTACTATTACTCATTCCCAGGTCTGTTCTGACCTGAAGCAGTAGTACCTGTTAGGATCCCAACTATGGGTTAAATAGATTTTTGTAAGAGTAGTTTGAGCTCCTTAGCTGTGGTGAAGGCAATCAACTTAGGAGAAGGAGAATTCCAAAATTAACACCTTCCAATATGCCCTAAGCCAATATGGAAAAGTATGGTTGATCAAACTAATATGAGGTATTTCCATTAACATAGTCCTTCTATGTACATCAAACATCTCCCATACAGAAATATAAACATTCAGTGGATGCTCCATCGATTTTCACAAATAGCTTTCAGCTTTTCACTGGGCTAAATGTTCATCCTGTTAAATTAACATCTAAGTGGCTGAGGACTCCACAGGCAAGTGTACTCTTAACATATGTCCCAAGCTGAATCAGCATGATTCAATGTATGTGTGACAAGGTTGGACTTACAAATTATGTATACAATAAATTTGCTGGGTTTCTGTCTACTCAGTTTTCCTCACAAGGTTTCATGTAAACTCAAGGTTATTGTAAACATACTTACCCAATATGCCATACAGTATAATTGAAACCAAGACCCCATGATTATAAAACAAACTTCTTAATCGCTCAGTCATACCTGCAACTCAATGTGTGTGTGTGTGTGGGGGGGGGGCATGTATCTAGACAAGCATAAACACAATGAATGTGAAAGTCAAGATAATTGTTTTACAGATTAAAGAGTTTATCATTTTCAATTCTTACTACAACCATTGCCTTGTGCTCTTGAATAAATCTCATAAACTCTCTCTCTCACCACACACACACACAATGTTTATGGTTGTCTATTGACACTGATGATGACAATTTTCTTACACATACACATGATTATTTACATTTATCTTGTTTTTCTCTTGATATGTGTATTCGTGTATGCACGTCTGTGTGCATGTTTCTCTTTCATGTCTGCATATGTATTTAAGTGCATGTGTATGTGCTTCTCTGTATGCAAGTGTGTATGTGTTTGTGGTGTGTGTGTGTGTGTGTGTGTGTGTGTCCACGTGTGTGGAGCATGTGCGTGTGCATATGCACATGTATTTGTGTGTATGCATGCGTGTTAGCATTAGAACTAAAATATACTAATATAGTGATGTGGATATAAGCTGAAGAAACAGTCTATAGAGAATTGAATTCTTTCTCCTTGAATTCGTTTGTCACTGTTTTGAGGAATTTCAACCATGTTTCGTGGTCTGCTACCACAACAGCTCCTTTATAGGATCCAGTTAGCTGAAGACATCATCAGGAGGAACCACATCCGGTTTCGGCCCCTACTCCTCTACCGTTTTGACGTGGCGGGGCCCCTCCTTTCGGAGGTGTCTTCAGCTCTGGTGTTGGGTGCATGTCTTCTTTCACTGTTTGTGACTGTTCTAATTCAACTGTGGAATGTCCCTCGCTATGGTTATTTTCCAGGAGGTTTTGGCCACACGTCTTACGGTTCATCAACCCGCGTTGTTGAATTACTTTCTTCTGACATACCTTCCCTTGGTGGATTAGGATCCAGTTAGCTCAAGACATCATCAGGAGGAACCACGTCCGGTTTCGGCCCCTACTCCTCTACCGTTTTGACGTGGCGGGGCCCCTCCTTTCGGAGGTGTCTTCAGCTCTGGTGTTGGGTGCATGTCTTCTTTCTTCTATTCCCTGGCCTCTTCGATGCAGCATCAACGAGTGTCAGCGTCCAACTGATCGTCGTGTCAAGTTCCCCTTTTTATATCTGCTGCTAGGCTCCAGCAGGCAGCCCCAGCTAGTTGTCACGTGACACTGTCTAAATTTCCCGCTGCTAGGGTCCAGTAGGCAGCACCAGCAAGTTGTCACATGACACTGTCTAAACTTCCCGCTGCTAGGCTCCAGCAAGTAGCTCCAGAAAGTTGTCACATGACACTGTCTGAACAACAATGCAGAATAATAATCACAAAGAATGAATTCTAAGTTTTCACAAAAAGACAGTAAAATAGGATTCTAAATCCACAGAATTAGTGCTGAATTTGAATTGAAATAGCTGTATGCTTCTTATGTAAATATTTCTCATGATTAAATTGTCAGGAAAAAGGATTGCCACTGCAAGGCCACCTTCTTAATATTTTTCTTTACTTAATTCAGGCACAACCACCACAAGGTTCAGTCCATGTTACTGTGAGGTGGCTTATGTGCCTCAAAGACACTGAATCATTGCTGTGTTAAAGTATGGGCACACTGGGCCTAAGGAGCCCAGTTCTGATCCATGTACAGTCATGGCCAAAGGTTTGGAACATATTTTAAAAATTAAAATTGTTATGCCCAAGTACAATTCAATTCAAATATATACAATGTATATAGGATAAAGACCCCCTTAGGTCATGTATGATCATGGGATTGCACCTAGAAGGTTCCCCTCCAAGGCATAATTCCTGGCAAAGTTGTTTATGGGAGACCAGCAGTTGCCGATGCATACAGCCTTCCCTCCCCTTGCCACTGATGTTATCCAAGGAAAAGACAAAGGCCAATACAGCTTGGCACCAGTGATGACGCAATTTATTTCTGCAGATGAATAAACTAGAGCAACGTGAAATAAAGTGTCTTGCTCAAGAACACAACACACAGCCCGGTCTGGAAATCAAACTCACTACCTCACAATTACGAGCCTGACACTCTAATCACTGAGCCATGGGGCATTTAATATTAAAATTCTAATTTTCATACCTATGCTCCAAACTTTTGGCCAAGTAATAATATATTGCAAATTAAATATAACTGGGCATTTAATGTGAAAATTCCAATTTTCATACCTATGTTCCAAACTTTTGGCCATGACTGCATACTGTGGCTTACACTCAATAAATAATATAGGCCTCAGTGTAGTGATTTATCTGCAGGCCTATAATGCTGTTGAGATGGCTCTGCACTGAAAGCTATACCAGTGGAACACAAACTCTTAGTAGAGCCTACTATGCTGGACAGGTTCAAAGTAAAGAGGCTAGACTAATATGGACCACCACTTCCCAGAGGTAAAAATGGGTTTGTAGAGGGCCAACACCCCTAGCTAGAAAAATGCAAACTTACAGAAGCATCAATGACAATTCAAAACCAATGAGACCTGGAAGAAAGCTTTCCCTCGGGGATGAAACATGAAGGATATTACAGGTAATGCAGGTGGTAAGGATTTAATTGGAGAGAAGCAGAAATAACATCCCAGACTCTAGAACAGTGAAGAAAAGTCATTGAAAGAAAGGCTTAACTATTATTATATCTGAAATTCTCAAAACTGCCTATTTTTTAAATCTTTACTGGTTCCATAAGTACCAGTAATACAATGGAGCTAGTGAAATAACTGTAATTTTTAAGCAGATATTTGGAACATAAATTGACATAGAATTTTGATGGAAAGATTTAATTTAAATCATTTTAAAACAAGAAGTTTGCATCATAGAACTCTTCTAGTCTCAGGCACGATGGTATCAAAAGAGTTAAAAGCAAGACTTGTAGCTACAAATACTATCAATATATTTGTTGTTTCTTCAACGTAAAGACAGGGTCAACCTTACTTAACAACCAAAGCTGACTTTACTTACCTGCTGAGAGGATATCAGCTAAATGTAGTTAAACAACCATAAAAATCTATCCAGTTCAGTACATGAGAAGCTTTTAACCTTTAAAATTTTACATGTGTAGTCAATATTACAAATGAAATATATATTACCTATATAGCTCAAAGATCTTGGTTCAGCACACATGAAATAATGTTCTTCTTGATGTCATTATCAATTATTCATATTTTTAAAATTAATGTGAAAGACAGGTAACCTTAGGAACATCTTTTTTTATATTTGCCTATATCCCATGAAGACCATCTAATCTTGGCTTATAAATTCTATATTTAGTGCTTTCCTTTTTGTGTAGCACTTCCTTGTCATGGGAAATATGTTATATTTTGCCTTACATAAAAGAACAAAAAATGAAAAACAAATTTCAAGCAATAAAATAAAGACTGAAAGAAAAAAGGGAAAAAACATAACAGAACAGTTCACAAATCCTTCCTTCCTCCCTACCTTCCCCTAGCTCTAAAGTCTAGTAATACCCTGTTGAATAATAATAAATAAAACTGAAGGATAACAATGTGGCACTCCTTAGCAGTTGACCTACTTCTCTTGGTGACCTTGGGCTGAAATAATAAACACTTACTTGGTGGTGCCTACTTTGCTTTGTAGTAAAGGAGTGCAGGAAAATCTTTCAACTGAAGTGATTAACACCACAACCACCATCAAAACTGCCACTGCTGCCAGTATTATGATTGTTGTTGCTATTCCGGTTGAAAGGAGGAATCAGTGGAATGTCAGACTAAGTGTCTTGTATTAGTTAATTTCTGTATTTTAATTTCAAGTCCCACTTTATTTGCTATCATTGCTGGGATCAGCGAAGTAAGTACCAGTAATATATTGTGAATTTATTATAAATCTGCTAGGCCTTTCCTTGCAAAATGCGTTGCACTTGGATTGGCAAACTCATTAAAGTGATGGACGAAATGAAATACCTAGTGGTATTTGTTACAGGTTACATTCTGGTTTCAAATCTCACCTAAGTCAACTTTGCCTTTCATTCTTCCAGAATTGATAAATAAAGTTGATAAATAAAGCAAGTACAGCTGTGTATTTAAGAAGCTTGCTTTGCAACCACATGATTTTATGGGTCAGTGCTACTGAGTGGGACCTTGGGCAAGTGTTGTCAATCCTCATTAATATTTCCTTCAAGACTAGACATGTTTTTCGTGAAAGACAGGGTCCACCCCAAAAAACCATGCCCTATATAAATTTTTTTGAGCAGTAATATATAATATTTATATATATATATATATATATATAGTCTCCTCTCATCACCCAACGAACTTTTCTTTCTGTGTTCCTTTCTGTGGAAGAGCGTAGGCTCGAAACGTTAAAGACTTTTTCACTTCCCGAGCTTTAGACTAATACATCTGTTTGTTGTCTACAGCACCTGTCTTCGTCCTTTGTTTTTTTTTGTGAATTCTTCTTTTATATATATATATATATATATATATATATATATATATATATATATATATACATACATATATACATATATACACAATGGGTTTCTTTCAATTTCCACCAACCAGATTCACTTACAAGGTTTTGGTCAGCCCAATGCTAAAAGAGAAGACACTTGCCAAAGAAGCCATGTAGTGGGACTGAACCCCCAAATATATGGTTGGGAAGCAAGCTTCTTAACCATACAGCCATGCAAGCCTGCAAATATAATGTTCAAAAATTATTACCACCATTTCATAACTTATATCTTATATCAGATAGATAGCATGAAAAATAAAACACCTACTTGTTTAAGACTGAACCTACATAACATACATTACCTTTAAAAAACAAATTGCAGATGTTGTTTCAATGAAAAGAAAGAAAAGAGGACAAAATTGAAACAAAAATCTTGGAATGTTGATAATATTTGGAAATACTGAAAAGCATATTACAGTAATTTAGTGTTCTCTTCTTGATTCCAGTTTCAAATTCCAGCAAGCTCAATAAGATTAAACTAGACTTCCATTATTACTTCAGAGTTTAGGGCAGTGGACTGATTATCATAATCGATGGAGCATCAGATAAAATGTCTAGTGGTATTTGTTTTTGAAATCCTGCTGAGGTCAACTTTGCTTTTTACTATTTCAGGGTGGATAAAATAAAGTACTAGTCATGAACTTGGCTCAACACAATCAACTTGCCATCCTCCTGTAATATTTCAGGCCTTGGGCCTATGATAGAAACAATTAAACACACTATAATATTCTCTCTATATATAACATTCTCTCTATATACATTCTCTCTAGATATAACATTCTCTCTCTCTCTCTCTCTCTCTCTCCCTCTCTCTTTCTCCCTGTATATTGAGATACACAACTGTAAAGAGAAAGTACCTTCTCTTCACATTTATGTGGTTCTTTTTTGTTGTAGTTATACTAAATGGGGAATACATATTTACATTTCAAACAAAACCAACAGGCTGATTGTAAAGACTACATATGAAACAAAATGTAAATAGGAAAACGCACTGGATACTCACAGTGCTTATAGAGAAATTGGATTGCAAGACAAGGAGAGTGGGGGGTGCATTGCAGAGACTATGGCAGCCTGCTTTTCAAAGGAGTAGTAGGCCCCTAGCCATATCATTAATCCTTATGGGGCTTGATCTTTGAAAGGAGTCATATCTTTGTTTTGACATAGATATGTTGAAATACTAGGAGAGACACATTAAACAAGTCATTTAAACTGAATAGTGCTATAAATAATACTTTATAATTTAATGGGTTAAAAACCCTTAGGTTAAAGATGTGTTTCAAGTGCCATGAGTAGCTTTCTGCCGTTTTTTTTCCATCCAAGGGACTTTTAACCCAATATCATCATTATTAACATCATCATTTAATGTTTACTTTCCTATGCTTGTATAGGTTAGACAAAATTTACTGAAGCAGATTTTTTACAGCTGGATGCCCTTCTTGTTGCCAACCTTCACCTGTTTCCAAGCAAGGTAGTATTTCTCATGGTCAGACATATTTTCCTCAGAAAACTGGAAATGAGCCTACATCACTTGTATAACAGCGATACTCATTTACAACCATCACATGATGTCATCCCAAGGGCATACACAAACACACACACACACACATATATATGATGGGTTTCCTTCAGTTTCCATCTATTAAATCCAGTCACAAAGCTTTGGTCAACCCATGACTATAGTAGAAGACACTTGCTCAAGGTGCCATGCAGTGGGATTGAACCTAAGTTCACATGATTGGGAAGCAAGCTTCTCAACTACACAGCCACATCTGTACATGGCTGTATTTGTTTCATGATGTACAGTTAGAGGACTTATTTATGTAATAACATTACTTTCAAGTGGTAAATACCATTTTTTTATAATACAAATTTTTATTTAGTTTTATTAAAAGACCTTTTCTCTTGTAGAACAACAAATTTTTTTCACAGAACCCAGGTGTTTGTAAACTCACTTTGAGAAACACTCAAGTACCATGTTTTGGACATACTCTCTTAAATGTGTGTGTGTGTGTGCAATTAGCTGCAGAAGGAGGGAGTAGACAGCAGAAGCATTATTCCAACATCTGAGCAAGGATGGGCCATAAGAGTAAGATGTAAATAAACTGGCTCTTGTCCAGTCTTGATCAAGTAGACCTATCTATGATCAAATGATTCCAGTTGTGACTAGCCAATTTTATTTTCAGACATAATGTATCTTGGATTACATTATCCAATGTGTTCTTCCTGTTTTAAGAGAGTTTGGGGTGATTTAAGTAAGATATAGATGCTATTGTAAAGATGCTTTCTTGTTTAGTAGTTACAAATGAAATAAGAACATAATGTTTTTTTGTTTGTTGGCACTCCGTCGCTAACAACGTCGGGGGTTCCAGTTGATCCGATCAACGGAACAGCCTGCTTGTGAGATGAACGTGCAAGTGGCTGAGCACTCCACAGACACGTGTATCCTTAACGTAGTTCTCGGGGATATTCAGCGTGACACAGTGTGACAAGACTGACCCTTTGAATTACAGGCACAACAGAAACAGGAAGTAAGAGTGAGAGAAAGTTGTGGTGAAAGAGTACAGCAGGGTTCGCCACCATCCCCTGCTGGAGCCCCGTGGAGCTTTAGGTGTTTTCGCTCAATAAACACTCACAAAGCCCGGTCTGGGAATCGAAACCGCGATCTTATAACCGCGAGTCCACTGCCCTAACCACTGGGCCATTGCGCCTCCCAGAACATAATAAACATGAAGAAAAAAGAAACTCAAATACAATTTTAAAAAACTGGGAGATTTAACTGCTATTTCTTGCAAGTCAAACATTGTTGGTTTATTAGCCCATTACAAATATAGTAGGAGCTTAATGTAGATAAAGAAAAAAAATGTAAAAAATGACATAAATAAAACAAAAAGCAAATTAACATGGAAAGATTAATTTCTTCAAAGGAGTAAAATACATCTGTTTGGAAATGTTTGGCTGATGTAGTAATCCATCTGTTTAAATAATTATTGTCTAGAGTTTATAGCCCATCTCCCTCTCCCCACTCTCTCTCGTTCTCTTTGACTCTAAATGCGTTGATTCAGTGGCATGTTTATGTTCAAACTGTAGTACCTGGTGTTGTTTGATTTATGAGCTCTGACATCAAGAAAGACAGGTCTACATTCATCACATGTGAAATGAAAACTATCCTTTCCACTTGGAAACATTTCCATTCTCAAAGAAAAGGCTTCATCATCATATTAATTAGATTAAAGATTTTTCTCATGAGAATTTGAGTAAAACAATGTGTTTTTGTCTTATTTTTGTTTTTTTAATGGATTTTAGACAAACTTTCAAATGTATAATTAAAAATACAACAAATTTCAATGAATTTAATTTCTCAAAGGGAATTGTTTAAGGAGTGAAATGTTCCTTAAATTATTATTTTAATTTCAATAGGAGCAACACTATCAGCAAACACAAAGTCCAGTGTCTGTCACTAATGAAGAGAAACATGTTAAAACGATGATGATGATAAAGGACACACACACACACACACAAGTAAATAAAGATATTTCTAATAAAATTTTATTTGTTTGCCTATGTTTGCCAATAAACTCTTCTGAGTTATCCTTATTTTTAATCTTTTCTGAATTTTTAAAATTGTAAAGCTAATTTACAGACACTCTGTACTTTTGAAGATGGCTTGACTTATAAGAAGAAAGCAATCCATATAAGCTAAAATTCCAGGTAAAACAGATTGGTCACAGAGTATGAATACCTACATACATACACACACACACACACACACACACACACACACACATACATACATATTTGCAAGTGTATGAGTGAGTAAGGTAATTCATACACACAAACATTAAACTATAAACATTAATCTGTGTGATACAGTGTTATATATATAGAACAATGTTACTAAATTCATGGATTTAATTATATATTAAACCTGTTGTTGGCACTCCGTCGCTTACAACGTCGAGGGTTCCAGTTGATCCGATCAACAGAACAGCTTGCTCGTGAAATTAACATGCAAGTGGCTGAGCACTCCACAGACACGTGTACCCTTAACATAGTTCTCGGGGATATTCAGCGTGACACAGTGTGACAAGGCTGGCCCTTTGAAATACAGGTACAACAGAAACAGGAAGAAAGAGTGAGAGAAAGTTGTGGTGAAAGAGTACAGCAGGGTTTGCCACTATCCCCTGCCGGAGCCTCATGGAGCTTTAGGTGTTTTTGCTCAATAAACACTCACAACGCCCAGTCTGGGAATCGAAACCACGATCCTATGACTGCGAGTCCGCTGCCCTAACCACTGGGCCATTGCGCCTCCACATATTAAACCTATACACATGCATACACACAAACAAAATGCTATTTGCATTATAATTAGAGGGGATGGCAGGGGATCAACACTCCTGGCAGTCTGATGTGCTTGCAAAGACATGTCAAGCTAAGTAAAAGCATGGTTGCCCTTGCATACAGGCTCATCCCTTGCAACCCTCTCCAGTTGAGCATCTCTAACTTTGCAGGCTTGTAAGTGCTAGTGCCATGTAAAAAGCACCCAGTACACTCTGTAAAGTGGTTGGCATTAGGAAGGGTATCCAGCCATAGAAACCATGCCAAAACAGACAGGGAGCCTGAACAGCCCTTCAGCTGGTCAGCTCTTGTAAAACTGTCCAACCCATGCCCGTGTGGAAAACGGACATTAAATGAGGATGATGATGATGACGATGATGTCACATGGAAGGAGGTGTGTGGTTAAGAGGGTTGCTTCCCAACCACATGGTTTTGCCTTCAATCCCCCATTGTAAGTATCTTCTACTGTAGTCCTGAGATTTGGAAGATGGATACTGAAAGAAACCTGTTGTATATGTGTGCATATGTCTGTATGTGAGTATGTGTGAAGTTTGTGTCTCTTTGTCTTGGCATTGCATTGATAGTTGTAAATGAGTGTCACTGTCATACAAGCGGTGTCATTCATCTCGAATCTCTCAACAAAACCCGTCTGGCCATTGGGGAATACTAACTTGCTTGGAAACATGAAAGTTGGTGAAAGACATCTGGCCATAGAAAACCTGCCTCAATAAACTTCATCCGACCCATGCAAGCATGGAAAAGTGGACATTAACACTAGGATAGTAGTCGTGGTGGTGGTTATGCTGCTGTTGCTGCTGATGATGATGAACACACACACTCATATATATACGCAGTATAATCTAGAGGAATAGCATGTATGGGTTAACATCTGAAAATGAAATCATTTTAACATGTTGCATTAGCATGTGGAAACCCACACAATTACCTTTTAGACACACAATTACCTTTTAGATAATGTTGAATCCAAGTAGTAGCAGACAAACAGCAACAGATTAGAAATACCAAAGATAGCTTGGGACATATAGTGAAAGGTTAACACATATATCATCAGCCTAAGATATCCTATCCTCATCATCAACTGGCTAACCAACTAACAAGCTATATTAAGATAACCAAATACTACATACTAGAATCATGTATAACAAATATGACTGAATGTGAAACCATAGGTGCAGGCATGGCTGTGTGGTAAGAAGCTTGCTTTCCAACCACATAGTTCTAGTCTAGGTTCAGCACCTTGGGCAAGTATCTTCTACTATAGCCTTGGGCTGACCAAAGCCATGTGAGTGGATTTGGTAGATGGAACTGAAAGATGCTAGTCATATATTTGTGTGTCTTTGTGTTTGTGTTTGTCTCCACTTCTCACTGCTTGACAACCTGTGACTTAGTAGTTTGGCAAAAAGAGACCGACAGAACAAGTACCAGACTCAAAAGAGAGGAGCAGGAGTGACTGTGTGGTAAGTAGCTTGCTTATCAACCACATGGTTCCAGGTTCAGTCCCACTGTGTGGCACCTTGGGCAAGTTGTCTTCTACTATAGCCTCGGGCCGACCAAAGCCTTGTGAGTGGATTTGGTAGACGGAAACTGAAAGAAGCCCGTTGTATATATGTATATGTATATGTATATGTGTGTTTGTGTGTCTGTGTTTGTCCACCAACATCGTTTGACAACCGATGCTGGTGTGTTTACGTCCCCGTAACTTAGCGGTTCGGCAAAAGAGAACAATAGAATAAGTACTAGGCTTCCAAAGAATAAGTCCTGGGGTCGATTTGCTCGACTAAAGACAGTGCTCCAGCATGGCCGCAGTAAAATGACTGAAACAAGTAAAAGAGTAATAGAGAAAAAAAAAAAACAAGTACTGGGATCAATTCATCAAACTGAAAGTTCTTCAAGGCGGAGCCCCAGCATGGCTGCTGTCTAATGACTGGAACAAGTAAAAGATAAAGATAAAGATAAATACTAGCACCTTGAATTTACAAGGCACAGGCATAATTGTATGGTTAAAAAGTTTGTTTTGGAATCATTTGGTCTTGAGTTCCACCACAAAGTGTCCCCTGCTATAGCCCTGGGTCAGTCAATACTTTGTAAGTAAATTTGGGAGATGGAAAACATCGCGCATGTGTGTGTGTGTGTGTCTATTTCTCACAGTTTGACAATCAGTGTTCATTTGTTTAAATTCCTGTAACTTAGTAATTTAATAAAAAGAGACCATTAGAATAAGTACTACATTTAAAATAAACCAGGGCTATAGTAGGAGCTTCTTGCCCAAGGGGCCACACAGTGGGACTGAACCTTAAACAATGTGGTTGCAAAGCAAACTTCTTAACTACACAGCCATACTTGTGCCTAAAAACCTATATTTGTGTCTAAGGTTTGTATTTGAAGTATTTCTTTTCTTATAACCACGTTTCACATCTTGAGGCTAATGCAAGGATCAAATTGAAACATTATAAACAATCAGACAGCTACATTAAACATCTAGTCTGTTTATCACACCAACTCAACTTGTTCTCTTTCTACTGAGCAGATTGTGCAGCTAAATGCTGTACAAACCACAAGGGAAAGAAATGTAATATACTATTTTAAGAGAGGCCCTACATCTTTAAAATGTCCAAGACAGATATGAAATACATGGTAAAATTATTTTAATAGTTTCTGGTTTTCATGCATTAAAAATTTCAGTGAACTTATATTTTTGTACCAGGAAAACAATTGTAAATTATACAGTAGTACATAGCAGACATTCAAACTTTAAACTGATTCAACTTTACGATGAAAGTAAACAAAGTTTGTCTTTAGAAGCATTGAGATGTATTGTAAGATACAGAAATAAATTTATTTCTCAAATGCGTGATAAAGCTATAAATAGCATGATCAGGATAATTTATCCATATAATGCAGAAAAAATACTTTACTGGCCAGCCATGAGACTTGAACTCACATCTCTGTAATTACATGTCAAGTGTTTTACCATTAAACTAAACTGCCCAGCAACAAATTCTTCTGCAATTTTAGAACTTATAAATTTAGCTTCATAAGACGCTATGAAGCTAAATTATAAGTTCTAAAATTGCAGAAGAATTTGTTGCTGGGCAGTTTAGTTTAATGCTAAAACATTTAAACTGATTGTTATAGCCTCATTTCGATTGCCACTTTTTCACATTTCATTTTGGAACTCAAGATAAAAATAGAGGCCTAACTAAACCTGTAGTATTTAATCCTTTAGAAATTCAGATAAGTCTATTAAATGTAATGCTTATTTATTCAAATTGTTTTGAATGAATCATGTATTATCTTGTACCTTCAAGAATTTGATGGTGCGATTGTTTATTTTTAGAACGACATAGTAGGGTAGGTATGAAAGGCTGGATATGGCCAGTTTGAACATAAAACAGGTAGAATATTTTGGGCTGGTATGGCCAGTTTAAATGCTAAAAGGTTAAAAGTTGTTGGCAAAAATAAATTTAAGAACTTCATAATAAGAAAACAAAACAAAACAAAAAATGATGTGTATACTATGCATCTTTTTTTCCTTAATTTCAAATTCAAATTTCTAATCTCAAATATAATAAAAATGATCATCTCCCCACTAGGGAATGACACAAGTAATAATGTAACTTTGTTCCTCTTACTTCATTGTAATTTCATCATTTTCGTTTTTCTTTAAAAATGACAGATTGACAGAGTCAGGATGATTAAATGGAGTAACAGACCAGGGTAGTGGATTGAGAGAAATGTTAAAACTTTAAATGAGATGCTTTACAGAATTTGTTCAGGGTCTTTGTTTTTTGAGTTCTTTGATAATCAACTTAATTTGTTACCCAGTGTAACACAACTGCTTGGCATTTGAGTACCTTTAGCAAAGCCCATTCTGTTGCATGCATCTGTGTAAGGTCTCTGGTTTAAGGATAAGTGTTATTCTTTTGTTCCACCAGTCTAAGAAGTCCCTAAGAGAGAGTCATGAGCACTGCCCTTCTTTCCAATATTAGACTGTCACCACCCCACCAAAAAAAAAAAGAAGAAAAACGAAAGAAAAAACGATTACATGTGTGGTTTATTCGTTAAGATGGATGTCAAAGGTCTCCTTGGTGATTTCTTGTTTTTGACATTTTAATATTTTAAGTGAAACCAGGGTGTTTTTGTTTAATCTACGTTAGTCTTAGCTGAACATAATTGTGATTAAAGTCATTCAGCTATGATTGTCGCATCCAATTCTTCATTCAGGTACTGTAAGAGAAGGATGAAGTTTGTAAAAAGGCAGGTTGTAACTTGAAGGGAAGCCTAGCCGTTATTTCTAGCAGAGAAACTGGTCTTGTATAGGCTCGCCTTACTAGTTAGACTGAAGCCAGATAATAACTGAATCAGTTGTAGAATTCTGGCTGGAATTACTAAGAGATGCATATCGTGCACTTTAACTTTTCTTTTAGCATTTTCATTCTTTTATATTATTGTTCATAACTGTTTTGTTGTTTTGTTAATCAGTTCCAGTTTCAAAGAGCAGATTGATAAAGTTCCTCCTGGCTCATGCCAGCAGTATACAAGATGAAAAACCTTTACAGATGCTCATATTTCAAAACTGTTTTCAGACCATAAGTGTCTAAATTCTTGTCAGAAATGCAAGTCAGTAAACAAAACCAGAAACCCAATATCAAGATGTATCTGATAAAAGCTTAGCCAACGGCTATCGCATATCAATGGTTATATTTATTTTTGTATTTTTTTAAAAACACTTAGTATTTTGTACATGAATAAAACATGATTTGTACTCATAGATTTATTAAATAGAGATAAGTGAGTGTGTGTACCATTAATTAAAGAATAAAAAAATTAATATTAATCAAAACCATAATTATTCACATAATGAAACGATGATTTTTGTGTCAGATTCGGCTGCTGCTGTTATTTAAAATGAATAGAATAGAGGGTGAAGGAAGATGATGTTTGTTATGATTTGTCAACAGAAACAGTGTGAATTCAGTTGTGTGTGTGAGAGAAAGAGCAAAAGAAAGAAGTGGAAGAGAAATCATGCCAGAGTTTGTTTATGTTGCAGCAGTAAGCTGCAAGTCGAAGGAATGAATCAAAAAGTGATACAAAGTCAGATTCGTTAAGACATACTGCCTGAAGAAATTCGCCTGAAATATGAAAATCAATATTTCACATTCCGATTCTTTAAATTGGCACAAAGCTTTAGATTAATAGATCGGGGAGAAAAAGTTTTAAGTTAACATTCATATTTTTTTTTTCTACAAGAATTTTCAGTGACACATTTAAAGTGTCCACCGGGAAATTGAAACATTTCATTATAAAACACCTGTCACGACATATATTTTTGAGAAATTAGAGCAAGACACTGGGGAGTAATTTATACAAATCTGTTGGAGAAAAGGCCATCACTTATAGTTAGTAACCTTTAAGGAAATATATATTTTCATCTTTACTCCTAAAAAAAAAAATGTAGTGAAGGCAAATATTTTATATTTCCTGTATTTATCTTTCATGCCTTACAAAACAAAAATCGATCTAAAATTTGTTTTAATATCTAGGTACTTTTATTTTCTTTGAAAACGATTTAATTTGAAGAAAATTACAATACGCTATTGAAAGCTATTGAATACATATATTTTAGAAACCATAACAAACATTTATATCTTCTCGTGTTTTTTTTTTCTTTACATTTTCATTTCGCTTTGTAAATAGAAAGAAAGAAACAGCTTTTTTTTTTTTTTGTTCTTATGTTTGAGAGTTCATCTCATGTCCGTACATCCATATGATCCTAGTAGAAAGCATTACTGCCTTCCTCGTTAACAACTGCCAATCATAAGCACTCTGGACCTGTATCATTTAGCATCATGTACTGACCTAATTTTTTTTGTAAACAGTACACTGACTCCCGTCACACAAACAAAAAACGCGCCAAGCGTGCTTGCATATGCATTGTAAGCGATAGTAAGGAATGCCCCCTGCTTTAGAGTACAACACATTTTAATCTTAAAAATTAATTAGCTTTCAACATGTTTGATTAATTAGAAACTTCCTTTTTTTTTAAGTAAACCATGTAGCAGAAATATATATTCAGGGCCTCGGAGACGGGTGACAGGAAGTCAGGTCGGAGGCCTGGCCTGTAATGCTTACAATAGAGATATATACATCACGTAAAAGGGATACTTGATGTATCTCTTTTAACGAGATACACCATGTTAAGAACCATCGATTTTTAACGAGATACGTTTTTTACGTGATGGTGTTAAAGTAGATGACGGATTAATCCACCACTCAAAAGCAGCCGACTTGATGCTTCCGAGAAAGACAAGACTACTTATGCATGGTATCGCGCAGTGGAATCGAACCAGAAACCATACAGTTACAAAGTAAACTTCTTAACCACCACAGCCATGTCTGAGAACACAAATATGTTCGGTGATTGGAAACTGCGCAATGTTTATGATTATTTAAGCTCTTCCAAATCTGCGTCTTCGGCTGGTATTCTGTTTCTCACAGATTATTTAGAGAAGAGCAGCCTCTAACCTTTATGGGAGAGAACTATGAGACTGAGTGGTAGTGGTGGTTGGGAGGGGAAGAATCCACAACTAATAGTGTGAGGTTAATTCAATTAGATATAGAGTAAAGCTAAGGTTAGAGATCTAACATAATACTTGCATCAGTGGACTCCATAAATGGCACCCCAAGGACAATGCAGTGATGGCGTTAAACCGAGCGATGGGTTTCTACCAGGCTCCCGTTAAGTCAGTCTATACAATTTCGCTCACATAGTAAGAGTCAACCGGAGGTTATAATCGAAGATATTTTCCCAAGGTACCACACGAGTCTGAGGTTAAAAAAATATCCAGGATAACGAAATACCGCCCCTCCCTCGTGGTGGTGATCATTAGTATTACACCCATAAACTCTAGACCAGAATAACTCGATACAAACACGAATGCCATTAGCCTTTCTCAAGAAACAAGTAATTTCAAATATGTATATTTAATCAAGCTTTTTGTAATATGTAATTATGTAAAAATAAAATATGTAACTGTATACAATGTATATTTCATAATGATATTATTGTTTGATCCAATATAGTAGTTATTCCACCTGATTATTGTCTAGGCAACAAAACAAGAATTCCTGCATTTAAAATCTGTAAAAGAATTTGGTATTGCCAGATTCTATATTATCTCAAAAATGTTTAGAGGAGGAGAGGAACAACAGTGTCCCGTGATGCTACTTATATTATTTAGGGAGTTTCTTTGTATTTTGTTTATTTATTTTAAACTCTTTATAGTTTACTTTTGTATATTGATGTTCTAATAAATCTATTGTAACAAAGTTCCTCCGAAGGATCTCTGGAGTAACGTTACTCGACAAGGTGCGGTAACTCAGAGATCAGGGAGTCTCGAAGTTGAGCTGTTACTTCTCCGCATTGAGAGACCACAGCTCCGATACTACGGATACGTGATTCTTCAAGCCAAACTAACCAGCAGGAGATCTGGGGTAGACCAAGAATGAGATAGTTTGATAATATCCATAGTCACAGATGGTCACGCTTGCGAATCAAGCCAGAAAATCTAACGACGGTGCTTCTGAGGATTCTTCTATCACAACTATTCCTAAGAATAGTGGCCAGAGAAGATAGATAGATAAATCTGTTATAATATATAAAAGTAGTCTTTCTTATAAAAATATTGGATCAGACAATACTAACCTTTCTTAAATTCATATTTTATACAATTACTTACTTTATACTTAAAGAAAACCATAATTATTTGAAGCATTATTCTTAGTTTGGTACATATCGGGAGGGTCATTATGTCAATAACGAATGCATGCACTGGTTCTATTTCATTATTTATTTTTATTTGTCGATTATTTAACCATTTAACTAATTAAATACCCGACTGACTGATAAATCGTTCGGTCAATTAATCAATTAGGGACGTTTGTCAAAGTCCTTTCGTTGCCATTCGCAAGCCTCATCAAAAACATACCCTCTCTACTTCATGTTTTCTGAATCGTTAGGCTGTCGGTGACAAGAATACCTTGCAGTAGTTCTTTCGGGTTTTTATGTTCTGAGTTCAAATTCTGCTGGTGTCGGCTTTGCTTTAATCCTTCCGAGGGTTGATAAAATAAAGTACAAGCTAAGTACTGGCGTCAATTTAATCGACTATCTCCGCACGCCGTAAGGGCTGCCCGACTTGGACTCAAATAGACTACACAATAACAACACTCTTAATGCAACAGAAATTGTTTATTTGTTTTGTATAATTAGCAACAATTTTGCTTTTAAAGAAAGGAAGACAATTAGTCAGAAGCTAACTGAACGGTACACCAAAAGGTGTCTGGAAAAATTACAGGAAAAAGTCACAATTTTAATTAGGAAAAAAGTCACTTGATAAAAATCACATTCTATTTAGATACCATAAACAATTAAAAGTAATGAAACAAAAAATATTTTAAATCAGTTATTAACTGACAGCATACGATTTGTACACAATTTATATATGATGGCATTGCACAGGCATGGCTGTGTGGTAAGAAATTTGCTTCTCAATCACATGGTTCCCGGTTCAGTCCCACTGTGTGGCACCTTCGGCAAGTGTCTTTTGCTATAGCCTCGGGCCAACCCAAACTTTGTGAGTGGATTTGGTAGACGGGAACTGAAAGAAGCTATGTGGTATATGCATATATATATATTATTCAAATTTACAGAAAACAAAAGACGAAGATGGATGTAGGAACAAGAAGCAGGGGTATTATAGTTTAACGCTCGGGAAGAACGGGAAAAGTCTTTTACGTTTCGAGCCTACGCTCTTCGACAGAAAGGATTAAGAGGGAAAACCAGGGAGAGAGAAAGGAAACAAAATTGTAGGGATTAACGGTTCAACATTACAAATAGCCAGAAGCTGAATGAAAAGGAGATAATTACAGTGACCCGGCCATACGTGTGTGTTTGTCCCCCCATCCCCACCCCACCGCTTGACAACCGGTGCTGGTGAGTTTACGTCCTTGTAACTTAGCGGTGCGGAAAGAGACAGAATAAGTACCAGGCTTTAAAAAAATAAGTATTGTAGGTCGATATATTCGACTAAAAATTCTTCAAGGCGGTACCCCAGTATGGCCGCAGTCGAAGAAGTGAAACAAGTAAACGATAAAAGATATATGTGAAAAAAAAAACAACTTTTAATTCAATTTCATAAAAGAAAGACAATGAAAAATTTGAAGTTAGTCATTTACTGACAATACAGGATGTGTACAGACTGAAAATATCTTACATAGTATCCCGGTATTACAAGTATAATTTAGTATGTTTAATATTGATTTCAAATTTTGGCACAAAGCCAGCAATTTCAGAGGAAAGGCTAAGTCGATTACATTGACCCCAGTACTTAACTGGTACTTATTTCACAGACCCTGAAAAGATGAAAGGCAAAGTCGGCCTCGGCGGAATTTGAACTCAGACGGTAAAGACGGACGAAATGCTGCTAAGCATTTTGCTCGGACTGCTAACGATCCTGCCAGCTTTACAGTATGTTTAATATTGATCCAGCCTTACAGTATGTTTAATATTGATGACTAAGACGAATATTCCAGCCAACGCTACCAAGAAACTCTACCATAAGAAACTCACATTGGTCAATACGCAAGTTATGAAGGAGTTCTTGTAGCTGCACAAACCGTCAACGAATTTTTCTTTGAGGTGCGTTATCAATAGCATCCTGACTTATGATTGACTTTTCTCCAGTGACTATTTTCCGAGTGAATTTGACACTAATCGTCCCATGCTTCCTTTACCTTCCTTCGCCCTCATCCAAATGTTCGTCATTGCCTCCATATGGATATATCTCTCCGAAAGGCGTTACTGCGTCTCGGTATCGTGTATTAATTGGAACCACTTCAGCAAGTAATACTATTAACACACAAATACGTGTATTATTTCCATCCTCTTGATAAATCTAGAGACCTGTGTCATCCCAAGGCCGAAGTAAACTGAGGGGGTTGTCAGTGAACAAAATCTACACCTCGGTTTCGGTTCTAGGTTGCAAACATTTCACCACAGTTAAGCCAATAATTTTGAAGTGCTGCTATGAATTTATAGCCTTATTCCAATCTAAAGAAATCAAGAATTAAACAAAGGGATGGAAATGGTAGTATCGGTAGAACAGCAACACAAAATAAAATACCTTGTTATAATGTGCTCCGTCTTTTTACGTTCTTATTTCTTAAGTTTACCTTGAGAAAACATTGCTTTTCATCCTATCATAGTTGATAAAATAAGTACTAGACGAGCTAATGAGAGAAGCCTTATTGTAGTCGGCCGATCAGCTAGAAAAAGCAACAAACTACCCCTCAACTTACATCCTACTGTCTTAAAAAGAAAAGAAGGATGTATGCTGTAGTGTACCTTGGATCTTATTTGAATAAATGTTTACTGTCTGAGACTTAAAGAACAACACCAACACGTATGTATGCATGCATACATTACTACTACTTACTACTACTACTACTACTACTACTACTGCTGCTGCTGCTGCTGCTGGCAGCGGTGGTTTGTAACCTTGCCCAGAAATGAGAAACTAATCGGCAAAAAGATAAACATGATGGAACTTATTTAGCAAACAACAAATCTTAAACGAAAAAAAAAAGAAGTCTATAACCACGGAAGATCTTGTTTAAAAGCAAACATTCAAAATAGGATTTGTTAATCTGTTCATGTAGTTCTCAATCTTGATTTCGGGACGCAGTTTTGAAAAAATGTAGTAAAAATTAAAAATGAAGAAAAACATAAAAAAGCTATATATATATATATATATATATATATATATATATATATATATATATATAAATTCAGAAGATTGGTACAAAAAGGCACCAATATTTTGCTGGAAATTAATACATTTGTATTGAAATATTTTTCATTGATATATATATATTATAGTAGGGTAGGCCGGTTTATCGGGTTACCCTGGGTTTCTCGCTCATAAGGGGTTTAGCCTTACGGCGTTCTTCAGATCCCAAACACTGCTGGCCTGAGACCTCTTTAAAATATGGAGGGAAAAAAGCTTTGTTTTAAAGGTAAAACGCTTTGCCATTGTCCATCCATCTACGGACGCGCCGCCATCTTGCGGTCATCAAAGCATCGGGAAGGTAAACGATTTTTTCCCTTCGGCTTTGGCTACTGGTTTTCCTGCTGTAGTGCCGCCCTGCTGATTCCAAAAGGCCAGCAGGATTTTTCTAAAATGCAAGCATGGCCAGAAAATCTCGTGCATTCGGCAGTGCATAACTTGCACCGTTTCGTCCCGTTGATGTAGGCATGTACAGCACAGGCAACATATATTTATAAATTTTGGCCATCCTTTCAATCATACCGTTTGACAATAACTGATTTAATCTCTTGGCGGTGGTTACACTGAAACAAACAAAGATGAAGAGAAAAACGGCTGAGACGCTCATAAGTTGAAGAAAAAGAAAAAAACGTGGTCCTGGGTACTACTAAAATGTCGGGGTAGCTTTTAATCATAGGTCTGATCAGTTACATTCAGGGCTGACCTGAGGATACACAGCCCCTTGAGCTCATACTAATGGCTGGAGCAGAATTACTTCAACTGAGAACATTTGTCAAACTGTCGTGGTTTTTACAGTAGCGAATCTCATCCTGCAGTACTTAAATATTAGTTTCAAATTTTGGTACAAGGCCAGCAATTTTGGAGGAGGGGTAAGTCGATTACATCAACCCCAGTGGTCAACTGGTACTCATTTTATCGACCTCAAAAGGATGAAAGGCAAAGTAGACCTCGGCGGAATTTGAACTCATATTGCCCGGCGTGCTAATGAGTCTGCCAGCTCGCCGCCTTCGCAGTACTTAAATATTGGTAAATGGTTTGAACCATTTAGTTAAATGTAAAGATTTTTATTTGTTCGAGTCCTTAAAAAATGTCAAATGTCATGTAGTTCTTTTTAAAGAACTCGAGTAGAGTATGACTTCTGTATTTTGAGTGACTATTTCGAAAGAGAAACATAAATATCGAAAAATAAATATTCGCCTTTGTATAACCTACCACAACTGCATGAGATAAAGTACACGCAGTTTTTGGTTATATTCTCTTCTATGGGTGGTTTTACTCGGAGAAATATTTGCGAAGTGTTGTATTACTTCTGAATACTGTCCTGATGTCATATGGACCGCATATCTTTTGTATCTTTTCCGAGAGGCCTCTGACATAGGGTAGACAGACTGTGGTCAGTTTATGGGTTTCATCCTCTCTCCTCTTCCTAATTGGAGTGGATAGTATGTTCTTTGGGTAGATGTTGCATAGCAGATTGTTTCTTAGCCTGATCATTTCTTCCTGGTGTGTATCAGGATCGCTACTTATAGTCTTTGCGCGATGTCTTAGGCGCTGAACAACCCCTCTCTTTATACTGCATGGATGGTGGGAATTGAAGTGGAGGTATTGTCCAGAGAATGTTGGGTTGCGGTATACGGATGTCCTGAACCCATACTCCGTGCGTGTTATTAATACGTCTAGGAATGCCAGCTGATTGTCCTTTACCTTTTCCAGTGTGAACTGTATGGGTGGCTTTATTGGATTCACATGATCTAGTAATATTTGGACATCCTCCTAGTGGAGCCAAAGTATGAAGGTGTCATCAACATATCGAATCCATAGGGTTGGTTTTAGTGGTTTTGATCCTAAAGCCAAATTCTCAAAGTATTCCATGTATATATTCGCTATTACTGGTGATAATATACTCTTCCATAGTACACACCTCATGTTGACACCTATACGTCAGACTGAACGCTGTTTTATCTCCAAAGTGAATACTGCAAGTGATATTTAAGCAATAAACAGTTCTTTTGCATTTGACGACTGTTGCTTTACGTATTTCATTTCGATTTTCACTGGCGTAGTGGTAAGAACAACGGGATAAGTAACATTAGTTTCGAATAAAAATATAAATGGAAGTTTTAATCACTCGATTGACAGGCAAAAGGAAACTGCTACTCAATAAAAGCGCAAAAATTCTTAGGGAAGTCTCTCTTCTCTCATAAACTGACACAAAAAGAGTTGAAACTCGGGGGTGAAATAACACAATGTGCAGTAAAATAACATAAGGTATGTTCTTTGCAAATCAATTTTATCTCAAAAACTGAACAATACTGTTTATTTTTTAAAGTTGGATGAGAAACGTTACTCTCTCTTTTACTCTTTTACTTGTTTCAGTCTTTTGACTGCGGCCATGCTGGAGCACCGCCTTTAGTCGAGCAAATCGACCCCAGGATTTATTCTTTGTAAGCCTAGTACTTATTCTCTCGGTCTCTTTTGCCGAACCGCTAAGTTACGGGGACGTAAACACACCAGCATCGATTGTCAAGCGATGCTGGGGGGACAAACACAGACACACAAACACATATATATATATATATATACATATACATATATACGACGGGCTTCTTCCAGTTTCTGTCTACCAAATCCACTCACAAGGCTTTGGTCGGCCCGAGGCTATAGCGGAAGACACTTGCCTAAGGTGCCATGCAGTGGGACTGAATCCGGAACCATGTGGTTGGTAAGCAAGCTACTTACCACACAGCCAGGCAAGGTTTTAGATGTAATCCCCCAAATTTTTCACGTTTCTTTCAAGTGAATTTTGTTGAGAGTATCTTCAGAAAATTGAGTAATCACCAGTTACTTATTTGGTTTATTTTCACTTTTTTGCTCACTTTTCTAACTGCCTTTTCCTAGTAGTTTTTCATGTCAACTGGTTTATCGCATGAAAAACAGTTGTAAGAATACATTTGACCGCAAATGCACGAGGTTGATTACAGCTAATTAAAGCTAGAGTGATATCGATTCTTTTAGCCGCTTACAAACGTGTGAAAACGCAGAAATGAATACAGTTGTTCGTGGTCTAATATTTAAACCAAAATGAGAATGTATTTACAAATAGCAAGCTTTATTTACATATATTTATCATTTAAATGTGAAAACGTAGAAATGAATTCTATGTCGGTTAATGAACAGAATGGCGGAAAAAACAGGACAAAAGGTAATGTAAACAGTTCGGTTGGCGGGAAGGCAATCTATATGAACCTACGTGTTAAATTGATGGGAGATTACCTGGAGCAAGTGGAAGACTATCCAATAAAAATCAAAAATGGTCAGTTTCAAAACAGGGCATTTTTTGGAAAAGTAACAGTAACCTAATGGGAACA
Source organism: Octopus bimaculoides (assembly GCF_046866305.1). NCBI lineage: Eukaryota > Metazoa > Mollusca > Cephalopoda > Octopoda > Octopodidae > Octopus > Octopus bimaculoides. The sequence continues at coordinate 82,075,924 of NC_142928.1, forward strand.
GTAAGTAATCACAGAAGGGACTAACCTTAAAGGGCTTTCAACTCCATGGAAATAACTATTGGAGGGCTGTCTTGTGAACCACATTCCTTGTCAATCCTCCAGGAGAATAGTAGAATAGATTGGCTCAGTTTCCAACTCCCGAACAGCATGCATATAGCTGCCCGCGTGAAAAACATGGAGTGCCCAACCACTTTGAGTGATTGCCCCTGGGCTTCGTTGATGGTCATGGCAAAGCTTAGACGTACAGGGAACTGTACCCTGATGTTTAAACAATTAACAGTTCTTTGGCTTTTGCATTTGACGACTGTTGCTTTAAGTATTTTATTTCGATTTTCACTGACGTAGTGGTAAGAACAACGGGATACGTAACAGTAGTTCCGAATGAAAATAAAAATAGAAGTTTTAATCATCCGATGGACAGACAAACATTATAAAAATAGCGATTCTCACTTTGAAACTGACAATTTTGAAAATCTTTTTAGATTACGGAACGTCCCGATCTCTCATGTAATTGTATTGAGCCCTCTACTTATAGAGAGAGGGAGACAGAGATAGAGGCAGAGAGAGGAAAGAAGAGAGGCAGCATAGCGACAGTTTTGGCTGTCATCCTGTACTCACCTTGTTGCCAGCGAAATGGTGTGTGCCGGCTGTCTGAGCAAATCGTTGCTTCTAATGAACAGGATGGCGGAAGAAACAGAACAAAAATATTACAAAAATAGCGATTCTCACTTTGAAACTGCCAATTTTGAAAATCGTTTTAGATTACGGAATGCCACGCACTCTCATGTATCCACGTTTAAAATTTCAGCGCGATCGGATGAAAAATACTCAGGTTATAAGCGCACAAAAAACAGACAGACAGAACTGGATTTATATATTAGACTAGCAGAGATACCCGGCGATGCTCAGGATTAAAATAGCATAGTTTGTATATAATATATTACAGTTATGTTAAAACAGATAATATGCAAAAGTGCAGCATTGACAACAAAACATTTGTGGAATAAATGATGGGCTAATTCGACTAAACAACATGCTATGCGTCCGTTTGCAGTATTTCAGACCCTGACCTGTTGGGGTTATGTGATTTTCGAATGCACCAAAAAGCTGTCAGCGGATATGCTCTCTTTTGCAGCAGTCGGCGCTGTGTCCAACACGACCCGTCATCTGAAATTTTGACACCTCCTTCGGATTTGTTGTCCAACATCACTCATAAAGTAAATTTGGAGGAACTGTTGTTCATTTGTCGATAACAGGAAACCAATGAGGTGATAGACTTGTCCTTGAACTTTGACGTCGTCGTAAATTCATGTTTATCTATCTTCTTAGATGCACCAAAACGATGTCATTTGCAGAGTTGTATTGTCTGATATTGTTCAGAAAATCCTTTGACTGGATGGAAATGCCTTCTAGAAGATCCATAAAAGGTTGAGAAGGAGCTGGTAGTGCTGGCAATGTTACCTGACCGCTTGAGCAGCACATACCATTTGTTTCATTTGAAAATTTTAAAGCTCTACAGAAAAGACAATTTGTGTTTAGTACACCAATTTGGACAGAGTTATCATTTTTATAAGAATGGGATGGATCATATCTGAAAACAGCTTCAGGAGTTGCGAAGAACGAATTTGTACGTAGTCTGTTTCTGAGAGCTATTCTATTGGACCTCTGTCTAATCATTAAAACATTGATTTAATGATCTAGCATTAAGTGCTGCAACATGCATTTGCTGATCTTGAGAAGATCTCATCTCGCTTCTCTCTTCAGACTCTCACCTTCGGTTTTCTACAACCCTCCTTGTTTTATGCTTGTTTCTGTAGAGATTATATCTTTTCTTTGGTGGAATATTTTTTCCAACATTGTAAACAAAAAATTATGAACATAGAAAGAAATTATGCATTAATCCCTATTTTTGTAAGCAGTTGTATCTGTAAAATTTTATTTGAAGAGAGCAGAAATTGAAAGAAGAGAAAGCGAAAAGAACAGAGAAAGAAAGTGAAAAATGTACGTACGTCTATATGAAATGGACGTGCGTGTGCGCGTGTGAATGTATGTGTATGCGTGCGTGCATGCGCGTGTGTGAGAGAGAAAGAGGGTGAGAGAGAGAGAGAGAGAGAGAGAGAGAGAGAGAGAAGGTGTGTGTCGTGATGATTGATTAAGGTACATACGTATATAGAAAATGTGACGCCATCGTATAAAATGTTTTACGATAGTTGATTTATGGAAAAGATTATGTTTAATTTTTGAAATGCAAATATGTGAATAGAAATTAAGTTAAATTTGTAGCCGAAATAGTACTGAATCTTTTGATACTCCGTACGTCAAAATCTGTAACTCGATTTTGGAATGCGTAAGGAATATACATATATGGGACAGTATCTCACATTGCAATAGAAAGGTAATACTGAAATACTGTAAGAGATAAGAGATTACTCTGGACTCGCATTAGGCAAGAAGTTGGAAATTCTTTTTCCCATGACACTGCATGGACCTTGGCTTTTGTATTTGACGCATGTTGCTTTAAGTATTTTATTTCGATTTTATGTATATATGTATAAGCTAATGAAGGAGACCTCTACATTGTAGCTAGAGTTGGTAGAATTAGCAGCCAAATTTCCCTGAAAACACCCTACTGTCTTAATCCGACAATTCTGCCTGTTACGTAGTGTGAATGAGAAACTGTAACTAAAGATTAAGATTATTAACCCCAAAATTTTACGCGTTTTAATAGCAATCAATTTTTCTATTTGCTTTCCTCATAGTTTTTCATGTCAGATGTAAAGGTGAAGAGGGTTAACTTGGACGCTGTTAAGTAGTGGCGATGTTTGGTGATTGTATGTGGTGGTTACTTTTGACTGTTTGTTCTCAATAAGGATAATTGATTGATAACGAATCTTAACACAATATATACACAACTTGAAGTGGAATTGGACGTCATAAGAGACACAGAGAGCGGAAAGAAGAGAGACAGCACAGCAAACAGTTTTGGCTGACTGTGCTGGCTGTCTGAGCAACTGGTTGCTTTTAATGGCGGAACAAACAGGACAAAAAGATTACAAAAATAGCGATTTTCACTTTAAACTAAGAATTTTGAAAATCTTTTTAGATTACGGAACTCCCCGCTCTTTCGTGTATCCATGATTAAAGTTTCAACGCAATCGGATGAACAATACTCGAGTTATAAGCGCACAAACAGACAGACAGACAGACAAAACGGGATTTATATATTAGATTATATATTAGATAATAATTCGTATTTCTCTTCAACTATTTTTATGTATTTGTGTGTCTGTGTTTGTCCCTACATCATCGCTTGACAACTGATGTTAGTGTTTACGTCCCCGTAACTTAGCGGTTCGGTAAAAGAGACCGAGAGAATAAGTACTAGGCTTACAAAGAATAAGTCCTGGGGGTCGAATTGTTCGACTAAAGGCGGTGCTCCATCACGGCCGCAGTCAAATGATTGAAACAATCATTAATAAAATAATGAAAGAAAGATCACGTAAAAGTGGCCGTAATTTTTGTTGTTTGTTTTCGTAAGAAAAGAAAGAAAAGAAATCCGTTGGAATGCATAATTATTTTATGACATGAAAATGATTGGGAAAGTTGATTTCTCGTTACAGAATACTTATCAGGATCGCGGTATTCACGTAACGCAAGAGATTTCTTGTACTTTCTAAGCATATGTAACCCCGTTTCGCTCAATTAACTAACCTATACAGACTTCTATAAAGAAGATAGAGACTGTGGAATTTCTCACTTCGATCTTCTTTTGATCTCTATTTTTATCTCTTTTCGAGCCAACTAGGGAAGATGCACGTAGTCGCCATACGTGCTTGAATAACAGATAAATTTCCATCAAATCACACCCTACTTTCTTAAAAGCAGGAGTAACACATTAGATAATGTAGTCATAAATACACACGATGAATAATGAAAAACGAAAACAAAAAAAGAACATAAATCACGACAGGAATGCTTTTAATGTAGATCAGGGATGAACCGGGGTTTAAACAACAGCAAGAACAATATATTACTTCTCTTCACGCCGGGCGAAATGCTTAGCGGTATTTCGTCTGTCTTTACGTTCTGAATTCAAATTCCGCCGAGGTCGACTTTGCTTTTCATCCTTTCGGGGTCGATAAATTAAGCACCAGTTGCGTACTGGGATCGATCTGATCGACTGACCCCCTCCCCGAAAATTTCGGGCCTTGTGCCTAGAGAAGATAAGAATATATAACTTCTTTCTCCCATCAGAGAAATTCAGATATTGTTGTAATCACTATTATACGTAAAAAAAAAACAATGAATGTTCTTAAATCTTTCAAAACATTACAAAACTGTCGTTGTAATTTTTACGGAGTGAGTGGGAGAAACACAAAGTGAGCCACCACAGCAGAATGGTGCGTCAGTGTATGTGTTGACTGACATAACGAACGGCTAGAGGTGAAACTCTTGACAAAAACAACGAGGTGGCAGGTCCAAGGTATATAAAAATACACATTTACCATTCAATTACCAGTTAATAATCATTGCAGCAGTTGCAAGGTATTTACAGTTACATATTTACCCTTAAATTAACACACACACACACACACACACACACACACATATATATATATATATATATATATATATATATATATATATATATATATATACACACACATTAAGAAATTTATCTATAATAATTATTGTGGCATTTATCATTAAATTAGCAGTTCATACATCTGCTCTTATTTGGTTAATTTATACTGCATACAAAAATAAAAACATACTACATACATATAACTGATTACAAAAATAGGGATTAATGTATAAATTCTTTCTAATTTCATAATTTTTTGCTTACGATATTGAAAAAATATCCCACAAAAGAAAAGACTTAATCTCTCCAGAAACAAGTATAAAGCAAGGAGGATTGTAGAAAACCGAAAGCAAGAGTCTGAAGAGAGAAGCGAGATGAGATCTTTTCAAGATCAGCAAATGCATGTTGCAGCACTTAATGCTGGATCATTAAATCAATGTTTTAATGATTAGACAGAGGTCCAATAGAATAGCTCTCAGAAACAGACTACGTACAAATTTGTTCTTCACAACTCCTGATGCTGTTTTCAGATATGATCCATCCCATTCTTATAAAAATGATAACTCTGTCCAAATTGGTGTGCTGAACACAAATTGTCGTTTCTGTAGAGCTTTAAAATTTTCAAATGAAACAAATGGTATGTGTTGCTCAGGTGATCAGGTAACATTGCCAGCACTACCAGCTCCTTCTAAACCTCTTATGGATCTTCTAGAAGGCATTTCCAACCAGTCAAAGGATGTTCTGTACAATATCAGACAATACAACTCTGCATTTCAAATGACATCGTTTACTGCATCTAAGAGGATAGATAAACATGAATTTACGCCGACATCAAAGTTCAAGGGCGAGTCTATCACCTCATTGGTTCCCTGTTACAGACAAATGAACGACCACAGTTCCTCTAAATATACTTTATGAATGATGTAGGACAACAAACACAAAGGAGGTGTCAAAATTTCAGATGATGGGTCGTGTTAGAAACAGCGCCGACTGCTGCAAAAGAGAGTATATCGACTGACAGCTTTTCAATGCGTCCAAAAATCACATAACCCCCACCCCCAATTTTCCATGACATGTTAGGGCCTGAAATACTCTAAAAAGACGCATAGCACGTTGCTTAGTCGAATTAGCGCATCATTTACTCCACAAATGTTTTGTTGTCAATGTTGCACTTTTCCATATCACCTGTTTCAACATAACCGTAATATATTATATACTATGACATTTAAATCCCGAGCAACACCGGGTATCTCTGCTAGTGTATATATATATATATATATATATATATATATATATATATATATATATATAAATATATATTGATAGATAGATAGATAGATAGATAGATAGATAGATAGATAGATAGATAATTAATATTATCAAGGGCAATGATAAATATTAGAAATTTCTACTACCAGTGGCCTAGCGTGTAAAATTTAGTGTACATTTAAACACATAAGAGGCATCCATCATTTTTCATTCCCTTCGAAGTTTTATCCCTAAATAGTGGTATGAAATTTAACTGTTCTTTCTAGCGTGCAAGGAATCCATATGATGGATGCCTCTTATGTGTTAAAATGTACACTGTATTTATATGAATAATTTATAGTCTATTGACGAAATTTTACACGCTAGGCCACTGGTAGTAGAAATTTCTAATATTTCTCATTGTCCTTGATAATTTTTTTCTGGATAATTTTCGATTTGAAAAGTCGACATTTTAATTTACTGCCGACGAGGAGCTGCGCTTGCGCGGTAGATTTGAAAAATTAGAATGTGTAAGCATGAGGCAGATACTGGATTGCCTTGTGTATATATGTTTAATCTAAGGTGTACCTGCCGAAGAAGACTTCGCCTAGCAAATTAGGATCTAGTTCAAAACGGGGGCACCAGTTTTCATTTATGTTTTATGTAGTGTTTTTGGTATCGAAAGACTTTCAAACTTCGTATACTTATCTATTTTGTGTTATAGAACAGAAAACAATTTTTGTATTCGGAGTTATTTCATGTAAAAAATTCTTATTTCGATAATTTCAACCAATCACTGACAAGTATTCAGCTGTTTACAGTTACTCCTTTGGCAGTTTAAGCGGTGTAAAGCGTATTTAATCTCCGTTTATAATTTCGTTAACATCTGCCTGAACTGTATGTGTACAACATTTGCTTTTTTCATTTTCTTTCACGCGTGTTTATTTCGTTAACATCTGCCTGAACTGTATGAAAGGTTTATTAGCTACTGCCTAACCCTAACCCTACTGCCATTATACTTCAGCCATTTTTTGACAAGGAAATAATAATTTTATCACCACCAGAATCGTTTGAGAATCGTTTGTTTACGTAGTCAGCACTTACTGTATTCGACTGAATAGACGTCAGTCATTGGTTGAAATTACAGAAATACGACAACTTTAACATGAAATAACTTGCGATGTACGTTTTTTTGTTAAGAAGACTAAGAGAAAGAGATGTTTTATATGACACATTCTACCAGTGTCCCAAGTTTCAAAGTGTTTCGTTAAGAAAATACTGGTGCCCCCGTTTTGAACTAGATCCGCAAATTATTTTATTTGCTAAAATAAGCCTGAAACCATTGGTTCAGGAGTTTTATCCCTAAATAGTGGTATGGAATTTAACTGTTCTTTCTAGCGTGCAAGGAATCCATGTGATGGATGCCTCTTATGTGTTTAAATGTACACTGTATATATATATATATATATATATATATATATATATATATATATATATATATATATATATATATATAGAGAGAGAGAGAGAGAGAGAGAGAGAGAGAGAGAGAGAGAGAGAGAGAGAGAGAGAGAGAGAGAGAGAGAGAGAGGGTGGTGCCAAAGTAGGTTTACAGCTTTCACGTAGGCACTTGAAATTTCTTTTAAAACATTTTATTACATTTAAATTTCTATCTTACAATTAAAATAACGGTTTCATATTCTTTTATAATTAAGATCTACACTGTTAATATATGAATGCGAAAGAGATACTTGAATAACTGTACACCTACTTTTGGGCCGCCTTGTATATACAGTAGTACCTCAGTTTTCGAACACCTCTGATAACGAATAAATCATGCTTTACATACACACACACATGTATGTGTGTGTGTAGGTGCAGGAGTGGTGTGTGGTAAGAAGCTTGCTTCCCAGCCACATGGTTCTGGGTTCAGTCCCACTGGGCAAGTGTCTCCTATTATAGCCTCGGGCCGACCAAAGCCTTGTGAGTGGATTTGGTAGATGGAAACTGAAAGAAACCCGTCGTATATATAGATATATACGCATGACTTTGTATCTGTGTTCCCCCACAACCACCACCATCACTTGACAACCGATGTAAGTGTGTTTTCGTCCCCGTAACTTAAAGAGACCGATAGAATGAGTAGTACTAGGCTTACAAAGAATAAGTACTGGTGTCGATTTGTTCGACTAAAAGGCAGTGCTCTAGCATGGCCGCAGTAAAATGACCGAAACAAGTAAAAGAATAAAAGAATATATTTAAGTTAGCATGTCTTTCAGGGAAAAAGTTAGGGATTTATGGAGAAACGCCCTAATTCAGAGAACAAGTAGACTTACAGTTGTCGAAAATTAAATTACTGTTAATAAACCATTATCTGCACGGTGAATATCGAGAATCGAAACGACGACCAACGTATTTATTCTTAATACAAACAAACAAAATTACTAATCGCGATTAGCTTATTTGCGTTACAACGTATTAAGGAATAAATATGCAAGTCATCGAAATTATTGCTATTTTAACCTCTCAAGTCAACATTGTTCAAGAAACGACTGACCTTGCGTTAAACAACACCGACAATGACAACAACAACAAATATTGCATTTGCTAATAAACTGAAATTATTATTTAATTATATGGGCTAAACAAAACAAGATCATTGAAAAATACGAGTTTATTCAGCAATCATTGATTTCACTAAATCGGCCTTAAGTCTAACCTTGAGCTTAATCCCGTAAGCGGTTACGTATTGAATGTTATACGCAACAAAACTCGGATCTATTCCATCTCGATCACAGATTTTTTAAGTAATTTTTTTTTTTAGCTAAACAGTTTGAAACTTCGAATACTGGTAGAATTTCTCGCGTAGAACACGGTTTACTCTGAACGTTTTTGACAAAATTTGGTATTTTAGAAGTTATTTCGTGTTAAAGTTGTATTTGGGCAATTTCAACCAATCAACGACGTGTATTCGGTTGAAGAAAGCTACTGCTGTTTGCGATAGTAATCGAAGACGATCAACTTCCGGGTCATCTCTACTAAATGTTACCACTCTTTTGTATTCGTATGGCGAGCGAACCACCTTTATCCTTTCTTGCTTTCTAGTCAACCGGTGTATAAACCGCTATTTGTTTTGTTTTACCTTCATGTTTTAATAATGTTATTTTTTATCTAATAAAGAATTTTATATTGACGAAATGTGTCTGTTGTTGATTATAGTAAGATAAAATTCATGACAATAACAATACATCTGTAGCAATGCACAAGAAGCCAACGCCATTTTATACGAGAACTCGCCGGTAGCCATTACCATGTCCGAGATAGGAGCGAGATCTCGCCTGCAACCATTTGCCATGCGCGAGACGACAGCGAGACTCTCGTCAGCAACGACTATTTAAGCAGGAGATTTGAGACATTCTCTCCTTTTCTTCCTTCTCGCTCATAGAGTTCGTATCATGCTGGTGCGTTTACTGATTGTGTGAGGAGTAGACGACTGTCTTGTGCTGCTTTGCAGCGGTTTTCTGGTTGTGCTTTCTCTCCGCCTTGAGGAGGGTCAGCAATGTTAACAGTAAGAAACATGTTCTATTCGGACCTTAGTGGGTCCGAATTGTCCTCTTCGGAGGAGGAGCTCGTACGAGCAGTTGATAGAATGGACAAGTGCTTAAGGAAGGAAAAGTTTTGTGGAAGCAACAGAAGTCACAAAAAGGAGGTGAACCTGACAAACATGAAGAAATACGAGAAAATGGCATGTAGGATAGGTGGTGACGTTCTCACCACCACAGAAAGTATTGGAAGAAATGGGTAAGAAAACAATAATATATAAGGTGTACTCAGTGGAAGAAAGGAAAATTGAAAATATTGAGGCAGAAATAATAGAAAAGGCGTCGTACTCTGTCTGGTAAGACATAACATATCTTGCCAGAGGAAGCAGATACAGAACACCTTCTCTTGGGATCACCAGCACTTTATTTAACTTTCTTTCAACTTCTCTTTTTTCTATTATTATCTCCCTCTTTCAAACTTTTTTCCAATTATTCGAAATGCTGGGCCGCTGAAATCTACAAGTTTTTTTTTCATTCTTTCTCTGTTTACTTTCTTTTATTCCTTTCTGTTGAAGAGCGTAGGCTCGAAACGTAAAAGACTTTTTCATTTTCCCGAGCGTCAAACTAATTACACTTGCTTGTTGTTCATACACCTGTCTTCGTCTTTTGTTTTTCTAACTCTCTCTCTCTCTCTCTCTCTCTCTCTCTCTCTATATATATATATATATATATATATATATAGATATATCTTATCTATAAAAGGCAGGTTTTCTGTGTGTGTGTGTGTGTTTAAAATCCATACATTTACACAATTCCAAATTTCTTGAATTAAAGAATCGCAATTAATATTCTAAATACAATAAGTGAGGTCACAGCGTCATTTTTTCAGTCAAAATAACTCCTAATAACGAATAAAATCCATAAAACTACACAAATTAACATTTCCCCCCTAATAAAATCTAATTTCTTTTTTCTACTACCTTTACAAATCCTTTCAACTCCTACTTTCTCTTATGAACCTTTACGAACGATCCAACAACAAATACAAAAAGAAAGGAAGGAGAAACACTGACAGTAAAAGAAAAACTATTTCAGTATCAAAACTGAAACAATCACATTTCGATACTGTAATGACAGATACTTTCACTTTAATTGTTTCATTTTCATATACATACCTCATTCTAATTGGCGGGAATTGTAACTTATTTCGAACTCCGTCCTTCACCATGATAAAAAAAATAAAAAAATAGCCGCACATCTTTTTCAAATACGATCGACAAACATTTATTCCCTACAAACTGTGATTTTTTTTTGGAAAATCTTTTCGTAAATCTTGAGATTAACACCCGCACGATTACCTACCTAACCCTAACTCTGACCCTAAAACCCTAACCCCAACACTGTAGTGAAAATCGTGCCGGTGTTAATCTGAAAATTTTAAAATCGTTTTTTAACACTTTTACTTCCTAACATTTTTTCATTTAGTGTGTGTGTGTTGCTCATGTATATATATATATATATATATATATATATATATATTTACACTTAAGATTTAGTTGTGGGTTGGGAGTTTGATCGGCAGAGGTCATTATTATTATTATTATTTAAAATTTTCCCCACAAGGACGGCTTGGGGCAGGTGGAGAATAGTCGATTATATCGACATGCATATATCCATACATATATGTGCATACCTTCATATATATGTATATATACATGCATATATGGGTACAGGATATAAAAAAAAACATTAAGCACAATGAGAAACGAGACATGCAACATAAAGAGTATACCCCTTCGTCAGTTGTCCCTGTTTCATTTATTCCGCGTTTCGAAGGCAAGGACATGTGTATATATATATATATATACACACACACACGTAACATATGTTATAAGTATAAACGGCAAGTTTTAGCCATTTCTCCGCAGCTCATTTAAAACAAATCTTTTGTGAATTTATTCAGCAATAAAGCCTTTCTAACCTTCAAAAGTGGCCCGTGTCGCAGTGATCGAAAAATGATGCCCATCTGCAATTATGAAAAACCGCCACTTTTAGTTGTTTATTGGTTCGTGAGGATGCACGTATAGTTTGCTCGCCCGCTCTCACAGACACACATACATTTATGTGTGTATCTACACATGTACTTATCTATGCATGTATATATATACGGAAGTTCCATACAGTTTCCATATAACAAATTTTACTCGCATTGTGTGGACGACCTGAAGTTTTAAGACACTAGTCTAACACGCCAATACATGTTTCTCTGTGTGTGTGTGTGTGTGTGTGTGTGTGTGTGTGTGTGTGTGTGTGTGCGTGTGCGCGCGCGCGCGCACGCACACACACACACACACACACACACACACACAAGACTATTTAAGCATTTTATCTGATCAAATTCATCCTATAGTTGCAGAACTGTTTCTGGAGGGAAACGTAATCTTTCAGGATGATAATGCACCAATTCACATAGTTAAATTTGTTACTGAATGGCACGAGGAACATTCTACTGAAGTCGAACATCTTATCTGAACGCCACAATCCTCAGATCTCAACATTATTGAACATTTATGGTGCATTTTAGAAAAACAAGGAGTCGATATCCTCCAACATCATCACTACAAGAACTGGAGACTGTTTTAGCTGAAGAATGGACAAAAATTCCTTTGGAAACAATTCAAATTTTGTACGAGTCCATATCTCGTAGAATTCAAACTGTAATTACTGCCAAAGGCGGTCCCACCCCATATTAAAATAAATTTGTTTGAACTTTTACGGTGTTTCCATTATTTTGTCCAACCCCTGTGGATAGATAGATAGATAGAAAGATAGAGATATATGCATATATATATACACACAAATGTATACGTCTGCATATACATATAAATATATATGTATATGTTTATATATCTATACATCTCTCTTTCACTTTTTCTCTCTCTCTATTCCTGTATGTGTGTGTGTGTGTGTGTGTGTGTGTGTGTGTGTGTGTGTGTGTGTCTATGCACATCAACACAGCACATTCATACATGCATCCGTATACTATGATTTTATTTACACATTTCTATTTTTTGAAATTCTTGTCATAAGAAAACTACAGGTTATTGGGAAATTGGGAAGTCTGAGGATCTGTTCAATATTTCAATTTACAAAGAATAGTTTTATTGTAGGATGTTGGATATCAAGGCGGAAAATCGGAGTGTATTTAGTGTTACATATACACATGCATGGATCTACATAAATATATACACTTGAATTCAGCAGATGCACAGATTCATGTGTATGGTGGTTGTTGTATTGGGTGTCCTGCCACTCGCAATACCACCAAATTTCAAGCAGGGTCTTAACAAAAATTTTCCATTAAGATGTGATTAAATTAACGAGTAAGGTTAATATTTATAAATGAATTTGCCATTTTCGATGGGAGTGCAGCGCACACCTCGCAAACCCGGTATGTATGTATGTATGTATGTGTGTGTGTGCGTGCATGTATACGTGTGTGTGTGTGAATGCGTGTGTGTGTGTGTGTGTGTGTGTGTGTGTCCGTGTCCGCTTAGGTAAGTATATACTGTAAGGTTGGCTGGCTTCTGTCTCTAGCCAGGCGGTTGTCCAGTACCGAAGAAGGGAAATTACCCAGAAACCATTGGTCCGTTCGCTTGCCTAAACTTTTACTATGTGTATATATATATATATATATATGTGTGTGTGTGTGTGTGTGTGTATGTATATAGTACCGTTGTAAGGCGTAGGTTCATTGGGCAGTTGCCCTGAGGCTTCCATAGGTTGAGGGTCGAAATTCTCATCTATGTATGCTTTGCCTTGCTGTCAATAAATAAATACGGTAAAAAATGTACCATAAATACTATACGACCAAGTACTTTGATTTGCCCGTGGTGCTACAATGCTAGGACGGCCTTGTGTGTTTGTGTGTATGTGTGTGTGCATGTGTATGTATGTGTGTGGGGGTGTATGCATGTGTGTGTTGGTGCGTGTGTGCGTGTGTATGTGTTTGTATTTGTGTTTGTCCCACCACCACCGCTTGACAACCTGTATTGGTTCCTTTACGTCCCCATAAACAGCGGAGGTAAAGAATACGTACACCACCCGTTTTCGGCGTAACCCTACACGCCGAAAACGGGTGGGGTGCGTATTCTTTACCTTCGCCTTGTAATTATATTTAAGCTGTTTGTGCGTATATAAGCACACATATATATATGTATGCGCTTGAGTATATCAGTTAAACATCTAGAAGCGTAAAGATTCATCTTTCATAACGAATTCAAACGAACCAATGAGACTTTCTATGCTTTGTCCGAAAATGCTAGAAATAGCAGCAAAATCTCTCTCAAACTGTACTTTACTGTCTTAGAAAATGAAATATGGAACAATGTAATCGTACGTCTCATGCATATACGAAAAATACGGTAGAGTCACGGCTTGAGTACCTTTGACGATAGGTCTGCTCAGAGCGAATCTGGAGCCAAACAAAAATGAATTCAAGCAGAACGTAAGTGTTGAATTTGGTAACATTCCAAGTAAATAGACATATGTTTGAGATGATTCTGACATGACAAATAAATAAAAATGCTGTTCTTCTTAACATGCCAGCATCTTTTGGCACTCCGTCGGTTACAACGACGAGTGTTCCAGTTGATAGGATCAATGGAACAGCTTGTTCGGAAGATTAACGTGCAAGTGGCTGAGCACCCAGACATGCGTGCCCTTCACGTAGTTCTTAGGGAGATTCTGCGAGACACAGAATATGGCAAGGCTGACCCTTTGAATTACTGGTAGAACTCATTTTTGCCGGTTGAGTGGACTGCTGCAACTTAAAGTGTCTTGCCCAAGGACACAACGCGCTGCCAGGTATCGAACTCACAACCTTAAAATCGTGAGAGTACTTATTTCTAAACAGATATATCCTCATAACACACACACACACACACACGCACGCACGCACACACACACACACAAACACACATACACGCATGCTCACACTTTGGAAGAACGAGTACATATCAAAATAGACAAACGTTCTATTCTTGAAATATCAAGGAAAAAAAAATAATAACACACAAAACCATGACATTTATACATAAAGCTGTGTGTGTGTGTGTGTGTGTGTGTGTGTGTGTGTGTGTGTGTGTGTGTGTGTGTGTGTGTGTGTGTGTGTGTGTGTGTGTGTGTGTGTGTGTGTGTGCATGTGTGTGTGTGTGTTTGTGTGTGTGTGCACGCGTGTGTGTGTATGTGTGTGTTCGCATTTTACAAATATACATAGACCTGTGAAAAATCTGATCGGCAAACCCACAAACCAAAAAATATATCAATTTTTTTGATCAGCGATATCTCCAAACAAATAATTAGATTGTCTATTTCGTAAGAGGAATGAAAATTATAGGGTCCGTGCCTTTTTCCCAGTCATGAGTAGCTAAGTGAAATCAAAGAACTGGGCATCGAAAATTCGGTTCACCAGGTATTTACTTCCAATTCGAAAGGTATTCCCCACTTATTGACGAACGTTGGTATACGAATTTACAAGAACAAAACATACACATGTATATGCTATGCCATATGTAATATTTTACACCGCCAACACAAAAACAGTATATCTATCGTAAGTAAACAGCCGCCTCAGTACATAAATAATAGACAGTTCATAATCATGTTTTATAGACCCATGTAAACAGAGATTTATAAGAGATTGACGATGTGCTGAGATTTCTTTCGATCTGCCGATATCTCTTCTTCTCTCCTTCTTTAACGATATTATTTATTTAAATAATAGGATTTCTACTGGGACAACAAATAAGAAAGGTAAACAAACACTCGTTTTGACGTCAAAAGAAAGCAGTCCCCGCACGCACTCGTACTTACTCACCAAGTAGATATTTGTAAGTAAACTCCAAGTAGCACCCACAAATAATCTTACACATTACATGTACTTATAAATCAAACATGTCCCTGTATTTTTTGTTATTCAAGGATTATAACAATATAATAAACTTGATAAGAATAAATAGGATTTAGAAAAGACAGCGAACGCTTATGATTATGCAATTTTAGAACCACTCTAAATGTTCTGATTACAGTTTAAATATATTGACTAATTAGAACTTCTACATTATTATTATGGTT
Organism: Octopus bimaculoides; assembly: GCF_046866305.1. Lineage (NCBI taxonomy): Eukaryota > Metazoa > Mollusca > Cephalopoda > Octopoda > Octopodidae > Octopus > Octopus bimaculoides. The sequence continues at coordinate 82,091,434 of NC_142928.1, forward strand.
ATTATTATTATTATTATTTTCATTTTTTTGTTAAACCAAAGAAAGCTTTCAACTTGATAACTTTCTCTTCGCCTTTACAGCTCCAGTATCGTTTCCACTGACATATGTTTATACAGAAGATCAAATTGACAACAAACAGACCTAGCAAAAGGTACACATTATTAGCATGTCTCCTAACAAAAGTCACTCATACAAACAAAACTGATTGCAGCTGTATGCTGTCAACATAACAGTACCCTCGCTGGCTGGCACCAGTATACCCACTTGTATTGGCTGGCTTATTGTTTATACGAGAAAATGGGAAAGACTTTTTAACGTGAATCGATAAAAACGTAACAGTTACGATTTAAAAATCACGAAGTAAAAGAAATTAAATTATGACGAAGATGAAGATAAAAAAAAATATATAGAAAAGATATCACGTACCTTATAAATAGTAAGAGTTACCACTTTATTCCCATCTCTTCAGGTAATTATCTCCGAAGAATCAACTCATCCTGAAATTCCTTTGGGATTTAATTTGGGAAATCAGAGAATGAGGTGGTTTATGTTATATTTAAATATATTATTTATTAATTAATGTTAAATGGATACACATAAGTTTTTGTTTTTATGTATAGATATATATATATACATTTCAGTTAATCGATAAATGCTTATAGACGACGACAGCTATTTAGTAGTCTTATGTATGAAGCTTTTTATAGAGAGTTTTATATTTATACGCCTGGTTGAATCTGTGCGTGTGGTGTTAATCGAAAGAGAGAAAGTGAAAAGAGTTGAGAGAAAAGCGGGGGAAAGGAAGCGACCAGCAAACACAAGTAACGCCTGTTCAGCAGCGAGTTTACATCTGTTGTAATTAGTGAATTTTCTACGGACTCGCGTACCCCACCAGTGAAAGTTAGACTTCGTTAAACGTACGGCTGTGAGTCAGTGACGTCGTGCAGTAGTGAGGACTACGTGCATATCTGCGCGCGTTTAAACGTGTACCTATTTGTGTATGTATGTTATGCATGATTTTGTCGAGACACTTTCAATAAGATTAAAATAAAAGAAATAGACCTCTGTACGATTGAGTATAATTTGTATGTGTGTGTGTGTGTGTGTATCTGTCGGTGTGTATGCGTGCGAGAGAAAGAGAAGAAAGAGACAGATAGATAGATAGTGTATGTGTGAAAGAGTAGTGTGTGTATGTGTGCGAAAGAAGTGTGTATGAGAGAGAGAGAGAGAGAGAGAAAGGAAGAGAGAGCCTCCTTGAGTGGGTGATAAACTGGAAAAGAAGCCTAGTCACCTGGTAACTGATAACTATTACTCTTATAAATTTGCTTATTTTCATGTAGTATTTTTATAAGTTTTTTTTTCATATAAATACTGAATGCATCTATAGCGATATACATGCAGCCATACATACGTACGTACATATGTGTGCATGTAATATAGGCCCCCCTCTATATATGTCCTTTGATTAATCATATATATATGTATGTATGTATACACACACACACACACACACACACACACACACACACACACACACACACACACACATATATATATATATATATATATATATATATATAATAGCTATTAATGCTATCAATTGGTTATTGTTATTGAAAAGGCTTCGTCACAGTTACATAAGCAGCGGCGTCAATGTGTGAATTCTATGTGTGTATATATATATATATATATATATATATATATATATATATATATTTCACTGCAAAGTGAAAATAATTGCTGATGACACTAAGCTCCAGCAAATCATCAAAGAAGAAGAAGACCGAACCCAACTCCAGACTGATCTATATGCTGTGAGTTAATGGGCAGATAAAAACAAAATGAAACTGAACGAGGGAAAATTTGAGCTGATTCATTTTGGAAGAAAGTCTGTAGTAAAACAGCCATACTCCCTTCCTTCAGGGGAACCGCTCACGGCATCCAACAATATCAGAGATCTGGGTATAATTGTTGACAACAATCTCAATTGGAGTGCCTACATCAACAATAAGGTCAATATAGCTCGTAGGATGAGCTCCTGGATCTTAAGAACCTTCCGGTCCAGAGAACAAGGTGTCATCATTCCACTTTTCTCCTCCTTTGTACGGCCACGCCTCGAATACTGCTCAATAAGAACTCACTGCTTGAATGGACCATAGACCAAACTTGACTGTAAAAAGGATTTAGATAATCCTATCAGGTGGTGCTATTAAGTTAGACATGACCTGGACCAATCTTTGGTCGAAACAAATCTAAGTTTTATCTAAGTTTTATATATATGTTTACGGTGGTGCACCAGCATGACCGCAGCCACTTGGCTGAAACACATAAATAAATATATATATATATATATATGTGTGTGTGTGTGTGTGTCTGTGTGTGTGTGTGTGTGTGTGTGTGTGTATATATATTAGCTGATGTACTTGGTAATTCCCGGAAAAGCAGGGCTTATCCCTTGGTTCTGTTCTCATAATTGTTTCGCTAATCCAATAACAACAATATAAAGTATGTAGCCCTAAAAACGGTTTTCGTGCATTTACAGAGAATACCGAACTGTCTTACATAGGATTTTGTTTTTAGGAATTCCCAATAAGTTATGAACGCCCAAATCGTGAAGTCACTTACGTAATAACATGAAATTAGTTACCCGATAGTTAAGAATTCAAATAAAGTAACCCCGAAAAGGGCTTTAATGCGTTCCCAAGGTATATATAACTTAGGAGGAAACATTAATAAAGTATGTATACTAAAATCGTGAAGCATGTTACGTAATAATAGGCTAATAGGATATGAGATAATAACAATTCAAAGTAAATAACTCTGAAAAGGGCTTTTCTGCATTCCCAGAGAATATAACCCTTAGGGACGCTAGTGTGGAAATAGATTTACAACAAATGTAGAAACAGACTGACATTTAGTTTTACAGTAGATATACAAATAAATTTGCATACAGATTTTAAAATGAAATAACGTAGATTATCATTACATTTACAACACTTACAAATATTACAGTTAAATAATAAATACCTGGTGATTTGGTGAATCTTATTAAGTTTGCAGAGCTTCTTGATAAGCAACATTTTTGGTCTTTCCTTGTGGGGCATAAATAAACAAATGATTAGGATTGCCGACTCTTGAGCAACCCACATAAATTTGGCCATGGGAGAAAACTGGTTCCGCAAGGTTCAGGCCTACTACATCCAAAGACTGCTACTGGGCCTTGTTAATGTTCATTGCAAAGCTCAGTTTCAACAGGAATTGTAGGTGTTTGTACTGGAAAGGCATATCCGAGGGAATAAGTGGAATTCTAGGAATGAATACAGGCTCACCGCTTGCTTTACCAGTCAAAATTGTTGTCTCCAAGACTGTTAGCATCATCTTTATTATAAGTCATATGCGATTGCAAAGCTTTGGTGGATCGAGGTTTCGAAGCAGCATAACTGGTAACCCAATTTTGAGGTGCAAGTTGTGAGGTGGGAAGCCGGGTGATGTTGGACAATTCAAGAATTCAGTTGGATAATTCACAGCTTCATCGATTTTGAGTACAGTGTCAATAGAATTGTAGATGTGACGCTCACCTGGCAACTGTTCCAGAAGTTTGATGTTCAAATCATCAACTGCCACATTCTTTGGAGCTAAAATGGCACGGGTTTTCAGTCAGTTGTGGTCTGTAAACTGATTCCTCAGGTTAGGAAACACCTTAGTCATTAGTTCCTTTAAATCAGATACCATATATCCAAAAAGGCAAGCTTATCCGGCTATCCTTCTCGTCAACCGAAGTGCCATTACCGACGTCCAACAGTTGCTCTGAAAAGGTTCTGTCTGTATCATCACCAATGAGCTGCAGTCTCATATTGGTTGTGAGTCTCAGCTTTTGCACACTGCTCCATAAGTAGGACGACTTTATGCTGGCATTTACTTCATCAGCTCTTATCCCCTTTGGAACCACGGGAAGGGTTTGTCTAAAGTCTCCTACAAGCAAGACAGTGACACCTCCCATGAGCCTGATGTTGTGTCTCAGATCCTGAAGGGCCATGTAACGAGCTTCAAAGGAAACCTTATGGTTCATTGTTGCTTCATCTCAGATGATCAACCTGCATTCACCCAGAAGTTTGCCTTTTATAGAACCACGACTGATGTTGCAGTTTGCCTTCTCTTTTTCTGGACAGGTCCAAAGGGAGTTTGAAACAGGAACGAGCTGTGCGGCCACCACTTAGCAGAGTTGCATCTATTCCACTCGACACCACTGCTATGGTAATATGTTTCATTTGGCGCAGTTTAGCCAGAAGGTTGATGACAAATGTCCTGCCCCTTCTTTCACTTTCAATGCTCGAAATAATGATCTTATAAACACCCAGTTGGTCCGCCATCAGTTTGTGTTCGTTATCAGCTATATACGCCGTCATTTCCTCGATGCCATAGCTGATTTCTTGCAGGTACTCAATTGCGAGATTGTCTGCTGCCTGCTCTGGTAGAGGCAGACTTCCCCATTGTAACTTCGAAGGTCTAACAGTGTGCAGCAGTAGACGCAGAAAGAAGTACTCCTACTGATTAGGGTACACAGTCTACATCCGCCCGATGGTCCCGCTTCTGAAGACAACATGTTTTTCCTAGCCCTCAACGCGTGCTCCTTTCTTGCGCCTGTTCCATTTATTGTGTGCCCGGGTATAGTACACGGGAACCTCAACATACAACAGTATTCGGGCAAACAGATCACATCGGCATAATTTGAAGAAAGCTGTCAAAGTGGTTTCTGGTGGATTCAGAACTACGTTTCGAGCATTGTCTTCTGTGAAATATACACGCTGGCCATTTTCAAGATGTACAGATAGATTCATCACAGTTGGATGCCGCTCCTCGATTTCGAAGTCCTCGTTAGAGAAAATATACATGCCCAACTTATATCGCTGAATTTCATCTGCCTGCTCTCCTGTTCAAATTCAAAAAATCGCCATATCTGAGCCCTTATTGATGTATTTGCATACATATCTAATACTTTTTATGGAGTTGCATGACTCGACATTAACATGGGCCTGCAATGTTTTAGACAGTAATGGGTTGTAGGGCACGATCCACCTGTTGTTAATTTCCATCCGTTGACAATTAACTTTGAGCTTGGTAGTGTTTAAGGCCAAACATCCCTGAAACTTTCATCCGAATCCATCCAGCGGTTCTTGAGATATCTTGTCCACGGACAAACAAACAAACAAACACGACTGAAAACAATACCTCCGTCTTAGCGAAGACGGCGGTAATAATTTGATGTTCGAGAAGGCTATGCAATTTGAAAACAAACGTATGATATATAATTGGTAACAAATTGGCAATAAACATTACAGTATCGGATGGAATGCTTTGCAACATTAGTTCAGGATTTTTACGTTCAAATTTTGCAATGGTCAACCTAAACATTCATCTTTTCGGACAGACAAATCAGTACACAGTCTATTCTTTTCTTTGGATTGCACGTGCAATTTAAAGGTCCAACCTAGTATCACACAGACTGGGCCTGAGAATTGCGTTAAGAATATACGTCTTTGAAATACTCACCCATTTACACGTTAATTTCACGATCAGGAGTTCAGTTGGTCGAACAACTGAATGCTCATTGACGAAACCAACGAAGAGCTCTTTACATAAAATTAGTGAATCAATTTACATTTAAGCTTTCATATCCACTTTTGTAAAATTGTCACTGCTGGTGTAAAATAATTTCTTCAATACATTCTCCATTTACATTTTCATTTAATTTAAGAAGCATCATATTGGATACATGTTACAAATAGTTTGTCAGTCACGAAGAAATATAAACTGTTGACTTTTGCTGAGTATGTAAATGAGAAACAGGTCTCACTTTGGGTAGGATGATAGAATGAATCATTGATGGCAAACGACAAGGTGGACTGCAGTATCAGCTAATATGTATTTATATATGCAGGAAAATTTCTGAATATAATTCTTTATTCAAGAAATTAAAGCAGTGTTAACATCAAAAGATTCTTACAATATTTGTTAATAAAAAAAAACAATTGTAACTACAACCATAGCTATTACATGGATGCGTTCAAACCGTTCCCCTCATTGGTTCCCTTCACTTGATGTTTTGTCATCTATGATTGAATTCCTTGATTAGATATTAACTTTTTCCAGAAATGAATTGATTTTTCATAAACAAATAAATATTTGTAAAGCGGCTGGATTTGGCAGTCAGTTTTTTTTCCTAGAAAGTTCTAAAGATTAAGCGAACGACTTGATGTAACGAGGAAGTTCAAAACGTGCCGGTCTCTTTAAATTATGATCTGAATCATAGCGTAATGAAACATTTATATGTATTTCAATGGCTAGCACCGTACTTCTGTTATGCCCACGCACCTCCCAAAATATTTCTAACTTGTAGAATTGTTTTCAAATATTTGATGGTAAAATACTTATTCAACAATATTTTATCACACAATTTTGTTACAACTGAAGAATTCATTTCAAAACGTTATGAGGTTTTAATAATAAAGTACATCTGGCAGTGCAAACAGTTTCATTCTATCGTTTTATTTTACACATTTTAAATTGTCTGTAGCGAACTCAAGTGAACTTCCTCTCTCTATTATATATAAATACTTACGAACGTAGCAGGTAACAGCTAACTTTGGATCTTTTCCTTTTGGCCAGCACATAGAAAAAATAATTTTTTGTAACTAAACACTTTCAAATTTCGTATACTGGTAGAATGTATCATTTAAAACATCATTTACTCTTTGCGTTTTTAAGAAAATTCTTTATTTTGAAAGTTATTTCGTGTTAAAGTTGTTGTATTTCGGTAATTTCAACCAATCAATGGCGTCTATTGAGGTGAAAACAACCTACCTCGTGTAGAAGACTCCATCAAAAGATACGAAGCGGTTGCAAGGGCAAAATTAACCAGGAGAAATCACCGGTTCGAGAGAGGTTGTGTAGACACGGTTTTGACACCTCCCCTACATGCCCGAGGTGCGGGCGCGTCAGTGAAACTGTTGTGCACGCCTTCGTACACTGTGAAAAGTTGACAACCTATGTCGAACATCTGATGTCAGATGCAGAGAGAGTACAGCTTTCGACTGAGTCCGTGATTAAGATCGTACCGCCTTTTTTCCTTCAACAAGGAAAAGAAGGCATCTTTTTTCTACATAGAAGCCATACTGAAAGAAAGGGTATGGACAACACGAGCGAAAGGGATTGGGACTGGTCACTTCATCTCCGGACACGGGTTGGTAAGTTATTTCAAGTTCCACCTGTCGAGAAAGATCCGTCTGGAGAAAAGGTGCCTGTTGCAAAGTACGTTCGGAAAAAGATGGATGTCTGTAGTAAGGAAGCTGAGGATAAATGGAGCCGTGTTAGCATAGCCGGTCAAGGTGAAAAGAAGGAAAAAAAAAGGAAAAAGCTAAAGGAGAAAAAAATAAAAACCGGCGGGTTAACCATAAAAAATAACCGGAACATTATTTTATAAATTTTTAATTGTATATAATTTTATTTCATCCTTTTATCCGATTTTTTTCATTTTTCCCATTTCATTGCAACCCAAACCATTTGTAAGAATGTAAGTATTCGTCCCTTGTAGTGTCCCCTCTATCTATACCTTTATAGGTAAATAAAGAAATTCTGTTGGTTCCAGACCGATTCGGTAAGCTTTATAAAGCCGGAAGGGTGTTGGTAGTAGTTTCTTTGACGTGAGTTCGAATTGTTACACACTGTTATTGTTAGTCGTAATACCTTGTGTAGTTGCGGATGCATAACTTACGACGCGTTCCATTTCTCCTCTTTTCACCACTTCACCCATAAATAAAATAATCTCCCATTTCATTTTGTAGTCATTGGTTACACCATGTGTTTGAAGAATTTTAAAACGTGACGCTAAAGGATTAATGTCGCCTCTGATGACACGCAAGTAGAATGTATACTTAAACAATCATGAAGTGATGCCTTCTGATGGTAATAACGATTTCTGACACAATCATTAAATCTCATAATCAATACAAATGAATTGTCAGAACCTAAAAATAGAAACCAGACTATGGGCTCAGTTTACTGAAGATTTTCTGCCCAACAACATCTTTGACGATAATGACATATAATCAATTTATACTTGTTGTGAAGAGGATTTTAATTACTTTATTAACTCCCGGTTTGATTTCTACTTCGAGATTCCGAAGCAGATATCATAAAAACTACCGCCAACCTTTTCTCAATGCTGTCAACATAGAAACAATATGACAGTCATGAAACAGAAAAATGACTTTCGTTACGTCTATGAAGGCACAACTGGTTACATCAAGAGCTTCGATATTTGGTCTCAAATGTGATGAAAATGTAAGAATCTGAACTATTGAGATAAGAGTGGAATCGCTTACAACATTTCACAGAAACTGATTTATGCAAAAACCATTACTTTCCTTTTCGTAGTGTTAGGGTAGGTGTAATACTGCTCGATTATTAACAAGATAATCCACCGTAAACTCATTTATCAACTCGACAGCTTAGACTATATAACACGCAGCTGTCAAATGGTACGTTTTTTTTATGCACAATTGCAAAAAATTCATTCAGGAAAACAGAAGAAAATGTTCTGTTTCAATGCATTCACTTAACTTTTAATGCTTTTCACATGTATAACAAGAAATTGTGTCATCGAATCCCTGGTTTATCTGTTTAATAGATTTGGTTTTGATTTCTGTCATTGGTACAAGGGTACATATTTCGTGGAGAGTGGGGGTAGTCAGTTTAATCACACCTAATATTTAACTAGTACTTTTTGTCGACATGGGAAGTATGTAAAGATAAGTTAATCCCGGCAAGGTTTTAACGTAGAGCGTTAAGGAATAGAAGCATATACAGTAGAACACTTTTTGCCGGTGCTCTGGATATTCTACCTGATTACCGCTCTTTCGCTCGTTAATATTATGATCAATACATAAGTTTTAGATGTGGTGGGTGGTAGATTCTATTATCTTGACATCGAGGTTTGACTGGTGCTCATTTTATCGATTTCAAAATGAAGTTAAAGTCGGCCGAAGTGGAATTTGAATCCATAAAGTAAAGAAAAGTAACTATATACAAGTAATTTTTTTTTTTTTGGCTTTCTATCGTTTCTGCCATTAACTTTTTCGCAATATTGATTTCTAAAATTGGCACATGACTAGACGATTACAGTCGATTAAATCGCAGCAGTACGTTACTGCTTATTCAATCGTTCTCCAGAGGGATTAAGGCCAAAGTTGATTTCGACTGTATTTGAATTCAGAATGCAAAAGAATATAACTAAACATTGCCAACCATTTTATTCGTCGCCTTGCAAACTCTCCCAAACCACTGTCTTTTACTGATTCATAATATTTCAAATACCAAATATATGAAGAAAATTAGTCAATTGTCATCTGGATTCGAACATATTTGTCCCAGTTTTATTAAAACTCATTAAAACTTTTAATGGGAATTCACTCAGATGGGTGATTAATATGATATGAAAGAATTATACTTCTTATACCTGTATAATGCTTCAAATATCTTTATACTGCGGTGTGTTAAAAAATTTAAAGGATTTTCATCGAGGAAATTCATTCATACTTGTGAGATTTTGTTTGGTATGGTTGAAACCAAAATCTGATATTCAATAGAATTATTCTACTACGTAGCCCGTCCGTCACCGACTAACAGTTAAAAGCTGCTCAAGTCAGAATTGGGGACAGACGTCTTTCAACTCAAAATTCCTGATCTACAATGGAGTCTAAATATTTCTTCTCAGGCTCTTTACGCTTTGAGTTCAAATCTTGCCAAAGTCAACTTTCCTTTTTATCCTTCCGAGGTCAATAAAAATATCTTCTACTCTGGTTGGCTATTGAAACTAGGATGCCTGCCAATTCCAAGCACATATAAAAGGGGTGGAGTGAGCTAATGGTTAGTAGGTCTTCCATACCAACCTGTCAAGAAAATAATGAAGTAGAACGCCACAGAAAATATCCAGAGATATCAAATACCTTTGCAGATCAGAGCTAGGCATAGCTAGAGGGGATGAAATAATGTGCGTCGCAGTAAGGGACAGACTAAAGATTTAAAGTTTACAAATGTAATGCATTTACAAAAAGTAATTTTCTTCCCCATTCATCTATGTTAATCTTCTATGTAAGCATGGTGCGAATGTTAAAATCAGAACGTAACGACGAGCGAAATACCAATTTCTTTATTTCCCACCAGGGGCTAAACATAGAAATGGACAGAACAACTGATAGGATCAGTAAATCGGTATGATTTTACATAAAATATGACTTTTAAAAATTAAATAAAATATATAAAAAAATCGAATGAAATTAACAATACAGGGACAATACAAATGAAGCGATGATCAGGTCACGCTCCGACCCCACAAGCCCCGATCTATCGCTGGTACCTTCTTGTTCTTTTTTTCCCGTCTATTCACACGGTTCCTTGCACGCGCAACACTAGTGAAACATACGTCCATCTCTTTGGGAACGTACACTCCGACAGACATCTCTTCTCCAGCCACACCTTCCTTTTCAAATGAAAAATAAAAAAAATGATCGTAAATTGTGGCCAGAGATAAAGTTGCCTGTCTTAATTCCTTTTATCCTAGTCTTCCATACTGCCTCTTTCGCTATTGCTACAACTGTAAGAAAACAATTCTTACCTTCGTTTGTTAAAACTCCCGGTGGGTCAATTTTTATAATTGATTCAGTCGACAGCTGTACTCTTCCTTCACCGGACAACTGGTGTTCAGCATAAGCCCACATTTAAGATATATCCGGACACTGAACAATAGCGTGAGGGACGGTTTCCCTGTCTCCCCCGCATCTTGGATAACTCGGCGACTGACGCTTACCGTGTCTTGCGAGCTTATCCCAAACGGGCAAGGCACCTCTATAGCATTGTCAGATTAAGGACTTTTGGAAGTTGTTCAACGTTCTCAACCCGAATGTACGGTGAAACAGGCTGTCCAGCTGAATAAACCCGTCGCATTCAGTCTCTACCAACCCACTATATAAAATCCGTGTGGAACCCCCACAACTGGCGTTGCCTGAGCGCCGGAATAGCAAGAGGGCCTTACGGCACTCTTTATGTCATTCACTCGACATCGGTCTACGAGAACACCAAGCTTCCTGTTCGCAAAAACTTTTGAACTCGGGGAACATTTGTCTGGCCAGCGGAGACCACACCCAATCACTATCCAGGAGAATCCAGAGGTGCCTCAACCTCAACGCATGCCTGCGCGTCATTAACCAAGGCATCCCTAAACCTCCCTTTAAAGGCTTTTGACAGCAGACAGAGCGTTTCACAAAAAGCGAAAGAGCTGTCTCTCCAACCTGATCAACCACGAATCCGGACAGGGCACGACGGTCAGGCGCTAGGTAATGACCGATGCGATAAACACATTGGCCACCTCCGCCCTCCCCTTGAAGGATAGCCACCGCCAAGACCAGGTCTTGACTACTGCAGCCACCCTACTCAATACCTCCGTCCAATTCTTCTCTATCTGGAGGCCTGGTCCAAACCAAACTCCGAGCAACTTAACCGGTCCCTCCGTCCAGCGCCCAACAACGCTGTCTGAAGGCATCGACTTGCCAACCCAGGTGCCGAGCTGCAAGCCGACCGACTTTTCCCGGTTAATCTTTGCTCCTGCCACCTCCTCGTAAACCTCAATAGTCTTACCCACTTTACGTAGGCGTACTACTGAGGTTACGCTGATAGTGATATATTCCGCGTAAGCCGTAACAAACTCCTCTAGACCTGGTTCTCTCGGAATGCCACTCAACGTTCGCAGTAGGGGCTCGATAGCCACTATATACAAAAGCGGTGAGAGCGGACATCCTTGACGAACCGAGCGTCTGATGCAGAACGGCTTCGAAAGGAAACCGTTCACCCGAACTATCGAGTCAATGTTGTGGTACAAAGCGATAAACCACCAAGGCCCAAGGCCCAAGCCGAACCGCGCAAGCACAGTCGCCAGGTATCGATGGTCAACCCTATCAAAAGCTTTAGACTGGTCCAAATGTACCAATGCCCCACCTTTGCCAGATTTATTACCAACCCTCTCTATGGTATAGCGAATAAGATGGAGGGTACCCTGAATGGTTCTGTCTAGGATGGCACATGTCTGTGCCTCCCTGACTATACCATTCGCGACACGCACCAATCTTTTCGCTACGCGACACGCACCAATCTTTTCTGCGTTTAACAGAGTGATGGGCCTGAAATTCTCTATAACGTCCCCCTTGTTCGGGTTCTTTCTTACCAACGACACTACTCCCCGGCGCACAGATCTAGGGATAAACCCATTCTGTTGCCAGTTCGCGTAAACGTCAGCCAGTAGATGTCCGAACAAGTCTGGCATACATTTATACAGCTCGTACGGAAGACCATAAGTCCAAACAGTTTCTTAGCGAGAGAAGACTGACAAAACCTTATGCGAACTTTCTACATGAAAATGTCTGGGATCTAGTTCAAAACGGGGGCACCAGTTTTCATTTATGTTTTATGTAGTGTTTTTGGTACCGAAAGACTTTCAAACTTCGTATACTTATCTATTTTGTGTTATAGAACAGAGAAAAATTTTTGTATTCGAAGTTATTTCATGTAAAAAATTGTCTTATTTCGATAATTTCAACCAATCACTGACAAGTATTCAGCTGTTTACAGTTACTCCTTTGGCAGTTTAAACGATGTAAAGTGTATTTAATCTCCATTACTTCTGACATTTTGCAGAGAGGCAACACATGTGTGTTCGTTTTCCTTCGTTTTATTTTTAATATAATTTCGTTAACATCTGCCTGAACTGTATGTGTACAACATTTGCCCTAACCCTAACCCTTCCCTCAAAAACCAGGCCTTGTGCCTATAATAGAAAGGTTTATTAGCTACTGCCAATATGCTTCAGCCATTTTTTGACAAGGAAATAATAATTTTATCACCGCCAGAATCGTTTGAGAATCGTTTGTTTACGTAGTCAGCACTTACTGTATTCGGCTGAATGGACGTCAGTGATTGGTTGAAATTACAGAAATACGACAACTTTAACATGAAATAAGTTGCAATATAATAATTTTTCTTAAGAAGACTAAGAGAAAAAGATGTTTTATATGACACATTCTACCAGTGTCCCAAGTTTCAAAGTGTTTTGTTAAGAAAATACTGGCGCCCCCGTTTTGAACTAGATCCAATGTCTGTTCAAAAGTATGTTAAAGATGATGTCGGATAGGTATGTTAAAGAAAATCGGACAGGTAAGTACAAATTCCTTAGAAAATGAAGTGGCAAAGATAAAATACAATCTTTGACTAGGAATATTGTAAATACACAATTTCACCTCAAATTTCTTCGATAGCAAGACAATCTTTTCTACTATAGAAATTTGGGGGAAGGGGCTACAAATTTCTTCGATAGCAAGACAATCCTTTCTACTATATGAAATTTTGGGGGAGGGGCCAGTCGATTATATCGACTCCAGCGTTCAATTGCTGTATATTTTATTAACCTTCGAAAGGATGAAAATCGACCTTGGAAATTGAACTCAGAACTTAAAGGCGGACAAAATGCTGCTAAGCATTTTGTACGACGTACTAACGATTCTGCCAGCTCGTCACCTTTCAGAATAAAAACGGTAATATCAGTTCGTGTGAAACGTAAATCTATCAGAAACACAAACGAAGAAAAAGGACTCATGCATAAATTACATGACAAAATTAATGATCCATATGTAATCTATAAAGGATTATGGATTTTATTTTACTTGATTTATTACTGTAAAAAAAAAAAGACAAACAACATAAGTAAGACTTGGCTGCATAGAAATTGACACAAAAAGCAACGAATAACAAAAAGTAAATACACCCGTATAGTTACACTAACATGTACAGAACCTCACTCACTTACAAATACATACACAACCGAAATGTGAATTATGATTAAATGTTAATTACAGTTGGAATGAAAGGCATTGCAAGTAGATGATAAAGTATTTGTTGTTTCACATGAATAAATATGTTATAAAGACAGGTTAAATTTTTGTTATGAATGACTCATCCTTAATAATTAGTTAACAGTCGAAAGAAAGCCGAGATAACATGATGAACTGTTTCCAAATAACTAGTGTGTCCGTCCCATTGGAGAATATCTGCTTTGATATAGTTCATTCTTGTGTAACGTACCGTTAGTCCTATCGACATCTAAAGATCGTTTTCGCTCCTGTTATCCATATAACAGGATGTAGGGGTGGTGGAGAAGCAAGTCGGCTAGACTTGTTGCATGACAGTAGACCAGGTTGATGAAACTTACGGTAAAAGGAGAATGTATCCAGCTATTTGAGTAACACGCCATCAATTCCAAACAGATATCAGCTAACATGTTTGCTGGCTACAAGGAACAATGGATATAAATTATACATAGCAATAAGATATTTCTGGGATTTTGACTAATTGTCACAACTATTTCAATCTGAATACAAGGGTGACAAATCTGGAGTCATAAACCCAGACCCCTACTGGATTAATGATAACAAAATCCATGTATACATTCGAATAAGTATTACTGTACAAGCTTCAACAAACACTCACATTCACACACACACACACACACACACACACACACACACACACACACACACACACACACACACACACACACACACACACACACACACACACACACACACACACACACACACACACACGTTTATAGATATATGATTTAATAAATGAACTCATGAAATATACATTGATGTATTGATGTATCGATCTATGATATAAATATGTCCAAAGAGAGATATAAAGGCTTTATTTGAATCAATATAAAGATCTTTTCGTTAGTAGCGGAGTTATTGTCAATTGATTTAACTCCAGAATATCAAAACATAAAACAAAGGCTAAATATTTATTCCATTCACTGATCCAATTGAATTAATTGTTTAATATTTGTTAATATAATGCTGACCACCCATCCATGAATATGTGATAAGCATTACAAATGATAATGGAAAAATGAAACTTGAAACGTTTCAGTATTACTAATGTAGTAATTTGCAATGCTGGTTATCCTGGTATCACACTGGTTCTTACTTAATGGTCCCTGAAGAGCAAAAACTAAGTTGGTTCGGTAAGCATTTACATTCAGAGCAATTAGACGCAGAACTTAGGTTCACATTGAATATCCAGTTTTACTCTTGATGGTTTCCGGGAATACTTACACAAGTGGGACCTACCAATTTTGTTTCTTCATAACTTTCAGAAAAATCGGTAACTTTTAATGAAGTTCTCTACAAATACTTTACAAATGGTGTAGATTTCGATTATATTGAAATTTATTGTGAAAACCGTTCTCGGAGGGAATGGAGGTCAGAAAATTCATATGAGAAAATGTTTGTTTTCTCATAACTTTCAGAAGAAAATGAATATTCTTTTATGAAAGTTTTACAAATGCCTTTCAGATAGTGTAGATTACAATAATGTCGGTATTTATTGTTGAAAAAAAAAAAAAAAAAAATGGACGCACACGCATATATATTGACATACATCACATAATTTCAAAATTTGAAGTTTTGTAAATATATATGCGATATGTGTTACTACATTTGTGTACGCGCTCACCATTTTATTTTTCACATTAAATCCCAATACAATCGTAATCTAGACTATCTGAAATTATAGAAAATTTCATTGAAAAATACAAATTTTTCTGAAAGTTATGAGGAAACAAATGTGAAGGGGGAACTCTTGTGTAGGTATGACAATTTAAGCTTCTTAGCAACTTGAGAGTAAAGCAATATTTCGCAACTCATCGAGTCACCGCTGTATGACTGAATAATTTTATTTCATATATTGTATCAAGGATAAATCAGTCTTGGATCCCTTTCAGTTGTTGGACTTGATCAAACTGATAAGCATGACACTTTTGATATTTAAAACACAGAAATTATATATATATATATATATATATATATATATATATATATATATATATATATATATATATGTATATATATATATATATATATATATATATATATATATATATATATATATATATATATATATATATATATATATATATATATATATATATGTATATATATATATATATATATAAGGTTGAGGAGGGTATTGGATTTAACCAAACCCCGGAGGATACAGGTAATACCGAGTAAGTGCTGTATATCGATTAGTTTGCCCCAGTCGTTGTATGAACAGGATTGGGTATTATAAGTCGTGTATTAGCGTGTGTATATGTAAATATATAAAAACAAAAAGATAAAGAGAGCAAAGGTAAGGTTCAAGAATTTTATGGATAGAGTCTTACAGCTGTTTCTGGGAAGATCCAGTACTTCCCTTCATCGGAGACAGAAAAAATAAAGTAATCTATTATTATATCCATAGGCGGATATTTTTAGTATGAAGTGGTAAAGAGTGTGATGTGCTGAAAAAAGAGAGAACAGTACTTGAAGTGTAGCTTCATTCCAGTGGTAAATATCCGTGTAGAAATTCGTGCAAAGTAATCCTTGTGTGAATAATCCGGAAATTTATGTTGGAACGAGAGTTGATATAGCATAGATACCAGAGGTATATATATTCCATGAAACTACACTTCAAGTACTGTTCTCTCTTTTTTCAGCACATCACACTCTTTACCACTTCATACTAAAAATATCCGCCTATGGATATAATAATAGATTACTTTATTTTTTCTGTCTCCGATGAAGGGAAGTACTGGATCTTCCCAGAAACAGCTGTAAGACTCTATCCATAAAATTCTTGAACCTTACCTTTGCACTCTTTATCTTTTTGTTTTTATATATTTACACACACACACACACACACACATATATATATATATATATATATATATAACGTTTTTTCGCTCAAGAATCTTAGTTCCTTATATGAATTTAAGAAAAATAGCATTACACTCACACACACGCGCGCACACAGACACACACGCGCGCGCACACAGACGCGCGCGCGCGCAGATACACGCTCATGTGCATAATTTTATACACACACACACACATGTATATATACGTATATATATATATGCCTACATAGAAGGAGAGAGAGATGAATGGAGGAATATTTATCGATAGATCAATATAAACGCATACGTAAGATTAAATCGATCCATCCACTTATCCAGTGTACCAATCTATACATTTAAAGGTAATGTTATATAAATAAATAATGAGTGAAAGACAGCTTGTTAAATGTATGTTGATATATGTTAGGTTTAATAATTGAGTTAGAAGTAACAAATTTAATGCAGGGAATATTAAATATATTAACTAAGAAAAGAAGAAAAGAAAAAAAAAAAAAAAAAAAAAACAAAGGAAAGCGATATTAGTTGTCACCTAATATTTAAACTTTTAGTATGTCTAGGAGACAACTCTATATATTTATGCCTTATATCTCATCAGTGAGGCACATGTTAGACACATATAGCTATGATTTACTATATAAGTCGAAGAAAGTTAAGGGTTAATAGTCTTTTAAACATTTTGTAAAGCTGTTTATATAGCTCTGTGCTTTGCTACGCTTGATTAGTGTTTTTTCGAATGAACCGTTTTAACTATTCTATAATCAACAGTTCCTGTACAAATACAAAGATTATTGTAACGGTTTCCAAGTTGGCTGAATTAGGAATGACAGTTGTGTAAGATGGTGATACAAGAATTCGATATTTCTGGCAATGTTATCAACGTTATCTAATCTAGGTTTGGTCATTCAATTTTAGCTATTAATAAATTGATTTCGATATCACAACATAACGTATAGTTAAAGAAACAAAATATATGCAAATTTTCAGTGAATAGACAGAACAGTGGATAGACAGAATAATATATATGCTATTTGTATTTATTAAAGGTTGAGATAATATCACTGTAATGAAATACGGAACTATGGACGAGGGAACTTCTACATGACCACTTTACAAAAGTAGAAGCCGTTGTAGTAGTATTAGAAGAGACAAGAAGAAGCAGCAGCACGTCTAAGAACCAGACATTGTAATACATCAGGCCTTAAATATTTGCCAGACATCTTTTAGTTGTGGTTTATGATGCTTCAGTGTGTAGCAGCAGAACTATCTCAATCATGTGAGTTAAAATGTGTCACCAGTTTTTTTTTTCTCATTCTCATAAAATAATCAGAAAAACGTCTTAAATTCATTTCTTGAAGTTACTATTTTCTTCTTAGTCAGCTTGTTTACGCCGTAGTGCAATAAGTAATCTTCAGAGAATCGAGTACGTAGCTTTACTTCCTGGCTGAAGCCATTTCACTTCATTTATACTCTCAATGCTCTGGAGAGTATTAACCATTATTATTCCTTCTGTGTGTATATATATTTGTGGCCAGAGTGAGGATGTTGCTACTGGCTGTCGAGGAGAGATATTTCACTGAGTCTTGTTTGTTGTTTCCTAAGTATATGCTCACATGTTTCTGGGGCAATATTTGTCTTCTGGCCGTTCTCAGTGTGATAAAATAAGTACGGGACTTGCCCCGAAAGTAATGCAAAATGGGCATAACTCTTTATTGACTGATATAAGTCGTTGAAATTGCGCATGTTGGTTGAGTAACTCTTCTTTTATAGTAACTATGTTCCTTGTTCTTCATTGCAAAAAAAAAAAAAATAATAATGGGTTCCAAGCAGAACCAACATGCCATAGTTGGGTTAGACGGCCACAGATAGCTATAAGCTGTTTACAGATATGACACCGTAATGTGTACAGATGAAATTTTTAAGAAGGGGAACACGCAGTGGGAGACATCAATTGCGATCACTGACACGAATCGCAAAGAGGATATCAAAGTAGTTGACATCCAATTTGTAGAAGAGAATTACGGCAGTCTACTCTGATCTGCCTGAAGCGTTTGACACCAATGAAGACACGGTTTTTTTTTCTTGATCACGTGACAGGGGACGAAACATAGACGTATTTTTGTGATCCGGAAACGAACACTCAGTCTATGAGATGAAGTTACACCTTTTCTCCAAGACCTAAAAAGTTCAAGACTATGAGTGCAAGGGTTTTACCGACTTCAGTGTTTGACTGATACTTATTTTATCGTTCCCAGATAAAATTAATCAAACTTCACTTAGCTAGCTAACTCGCTATTTATGCAAATGTGTTTACTTATATTATATTACATTATATTATATGCATCTATAGTTCTGAATATATGTACTTTGCCAGAAGCAGGTGTTTTATTTATATATTGATTTAGTCAATGAGAAACAAAGTCAACTGCGATGCAATTTGAATTCAGAACATAAGGAGCCGTAATAAAACACCGAAATAAATGTTGTCTGTTCCTTTACGAATTCTGCCACCATCGGCGAATTTGTAGTATCGTTAGAGTGTCGAACAGAATGCTACACGGTATTTGTCCCGGCACTCTACGTTATGAGTTCAAATCCCGCTAAGTTCGGCTTCACAGTTCATCCTTTCAAGATCGATAACAAAGAACCAAGATCCATTACAGCCGGTGGATTGGTGGAACTGTACGGCTCTTTGCCTTATGAGTTCAAATCGCGCCAAGGCCTACTTGGGTGGTTGACTTAACCCGACCTGTAGTTTAGAACTACTACTTGACACTTTAGGTAGCTTTAGCGGAGTCTGCTGTGTTGGAAGCATTCGGGGCAGGCTTCCGGTCTGAAGATATCTCCGTCCCTCCCAACAGTCTTGGATACCCTGCAACGGATCGTGGGCACTACCTTTCCAGCTGCCTAAAAGATTAAAAACAAGATCTGTAATATATGTCAGGGGTACGCAAGAAAAATTGTAGGGAGGGTCTTCGCATGGGAAACTATGATGGTACGTGAGATTTGTAAAAAACACTGAAATATTGAAGCAGTTACAATCAAGTAAACGTTGCTTATGTACCCAGAAAATGTATAGAGAAACTTCTATTATCTATTTATCGTTGTGAACAAGGGTTTTCAGCAAATTTTAAAGCCAAAAGCAAATTTCTTGCAAAAAAACAACAACAAAAAACAAAAAAAAAACAAAAAAACAAAACAAAAAAAACAATTGAGAATGATTTATAGGTGTACCTACACAATGTCTAGAAATCAGTTACTTGTTAGAAGAAACCAAACAAATCCACTTAATTAGAAATGTAACATGAAATCAAATTGATTTTTTATGTAGGCATAAGTCTAGAACTTTTGAGGGAGGGAACGGTAGATCATATCAGTCACAGTATTTGACTACGGTGGGATTTGAACTCTTTAGATTAAATTAAAGTAATTTAATAACAAATGATACTTGCCTCATGCCTGTTCTATGGTACGGTCTATTTTACACAATATTCGTTATAAGGGATACACATGATGGAGCGGTCTGCTGGAAGAAAAAGCTTTACGAACATAGTGACAAGAACTGTCGATCAAATTTACTGGTATATCTTTTGTTGCCTTGAACAACGAATTATACGAGATATTTTGTTCCGCGTTCTATAGATTCGGTCATCAAATATTTGATTAAGTATATTCACCAAACTAACCAGCTAGCTAGCCAACGATATATTCGTTTGTATTATATATATTTTATATATTTTCTAATTCATCTGGTTTTCTATAGTATGGAATATTTGTACTTTGTCACTGGCAGATGTTTTATTTATATATTTATTTACTTTGCAACAGGCAGATGTTATATAAATGTGTGTGTGAGTGTGTATACTTATTCATCATATTATTGAACAGTTATAAACTAGTATTTATCCTGAAAACGAAGGGGAAAAATAATTGGAAAAGTATATTTTAGAGTATTGAAATAATACTAAAACATCCTCAAACAGGCATGCAAACATTAAAACAGCCCAATATTTAGACGAGCCAGTTTGGGAGCTCACCACTACCTAGATATTCTGCAGAAAATCGATCTTCACAGTGTAAATATCGTTATAAACTCGACTGAACAAATGATGTAAAAGAATGGTGAAGACTGACTCATATTTATAAAAGAACTGGTTTGTTGGTTTGGAACATCAATCAGATCCAATCAGATATAAAGTTGCTTATCCGAGGAAGCGTACTACCTTCGTTTAATATTCGTGTCGTTTGGTCGGCCATGTTACTTTAACCGAGTTGCTATACAGTTGAGTAAAATAAAATCAAAACAAAACACATTTTTCTCAATATTTGCTGATGCAGACGACCAGCTAACTATCTATACAATTGAACATACGTTTCACTGTAAATAAATAAAATGAATGATCTCATAAATTAAGAACACAACAGTGCTAATAACGAACTTTAAACAACAGCTTGAATTTACGTTAGACTAAATATTACTGTGACGTTGATGAGTAGAAAATAGAAGGAAATGACAAAGAACTGTTTAAGCTTTGATGTGTCATTCTTGAAATCATTGGTATTGTTCTGAAAACACGCATTACGCATTAATACACCATAATATACAGTATATATCTATATCTATATATCTCTCTCTATATATATATTTCTTTATTGCCCATAGGGGGCTAAACACAGAGGGGATTAAGTCGATTATATCGACTCCAGTGCGTAACTGGTACTTATTTAATCGACCCCGAAAGGATGAAAGGCAAAGTCGACCTCGGCAGAATTTGGACTCAGAACGTAATTACAGACGAAATACTACTAAGCATTTCACCCGGCCTGCTAACGATTCTGAACCTCAATACAAGAAAGAATACAACGGTCGGCCAACTTCAATTTATATAATAGATTAAGTCTAACATAATTATATTTGCCTTTGTTTAATATATTTATTTGTCGCATAAACTAAAGAATACGTGTGTAGTATTTTGTCGAATTACATATTAAAGCTAAAGGTGCAGGCGTGGCTGTGTAGTTAAGAAGCTTGTTTCCCAACTACGTGGTCTTTGGTTCAGTCTTACTGGGTGGCACGCTGAGCAAGTTTCTTCTATTATATCCCCATGCCAACCAAAGCTTTGTGAATGGACTTGGTTGACGGAAATTGTAGAACCCCGTCGTGTGTGTTTGTGTGCGTGTGCATTGTGTATATGTGTGTGTGCGTGTGTGTGTGTGTGTGTGTGTGTCTACTACCGGTTGGCAACCGGTGTTGTTTTGTTTACGTACAATTGAGATGTAAAAGATAAAAGTTGTCTTAAGCTCAACTAAAGACGGAAACAGAAATATAGAAAATAGAAAAAATAAAATGGAAAAGAAAATTCGAAGCCCGCGAGAAATGACTATTAAAGAACTTTCAAACAGTTACAGTGAAACTGCGCCAGTTTATTGGTCGCGGTTGTGCGACGAAAATTTTGACACCCCATCAAAAATAAACTTAAAGTGAATTTGATATACGGATTAAAGTGCTAAGCACTGATGTATACAAATCTAAACTTGTTACTAGTTCAAATATGGTTGAAACAGCTTCAAACCTGTAAGGAAGTCATTCGCTGCATTTTGTCCCGGAGAAAGATTCCTGCTGTGGACAAAAACATATAAACACACCAAGTCAGCATCTCCAGTGTTCGACACTGATGAGGGGATAACTACTTCGGAATGCATGCATCCGTTGATCTGGGCAAAATGTGCTCTGGACTGACTTGGTGTGTTTAAGCCTTTTTGTTTACAGCGCGAGTTTTTCACCATGACAAAAGGCAGTGCATGGCTTTCTTACGCGTGCGAAAATGTGTCAAGCATATTTGAACGAGTTTATATCTGAATTTGATATTTTTGTATGTTATTAGATTGCAAGAATGGTTCTGACACGATATAATTGCCTTATTAAAATCATTTTTCTGCACACAATTTTAGGGCAGCGGTTCTAAAATAGATTATGGCGCAGAACTAATGTTTAAAATGTGTGTGTGTGTTTGTGTGTGTGTGTGTGTGTGTGTTTGTGTGTGTGTGTGTGTGTGTGTGTGTGTGTGTGTGTGTGTATGACATTGTGTTTTATCTGCTCGACAGAGCTGAAACAATCAAACACACATTGCATACCCACCCACCTATGACTGATGTGACACACATTGCCCAAACCTCTATTTTACGGACAACCACCGCTACCCTAGTTTTAAGATATTACATGAAACAAAAGTTGTGTGTGTGCGCGCGCGCGCGTGAGAGAGAGAGAGAGAGAGAGAGAGAGAGAGAGATTGAGAATTAGTCAAATAAACAAGGACTTTAATAGCTTTATTTTGAAAATGGTGAATAATATTTGTTTTTTTCTGAAATATTTTTAAAGCAAACTTTATTAAAGATACCATATTTTCCTTCCTTTTTACGGAACACTTGGTTTCCCGGAATTTAACTTTGAGAAACACTAAAGTAGTAGAGGAGGCGAAACTTAACTGCAAAGAAACTATTTTTTACTTTCCTTTGAAATCGAAGTTTTGCGAGTGAATTAAAAGTGGAACATGTTAATTTCATTAATCGAGATATTGGTGTGTGTGTGTGTGTGTGTGTGTGTGTGTGTGTGTGTAATTCTTTTATCTGTTTCAGTCATTAGACTGCTGAAGCACCGCCTTGAAGAACTGGTAGTCGAATGAATCGACTTTAGCAGTGGCGGCTCGTGTATAAGCACTGTGGAACTGCAGCACCCCTTATTCCCACTCGATATTATCGATAACATTCAATATAACGAGTCCTTTTTTTTTCTTTAATTCTTTCTTTATACTTGCACTTTATATAATCCTTAAGCATAATGTCATCCCCTAGTTTATGAAAAAAATACAAAAATTCTTATATAGAATTGTGCGCTTCACAGTTCCAGTGACACGGTGTTTGGTTGTTGTGCGCATGCTCACATGTCCGAGATAGGAAGCTCTACGTTAGGGAAAGAGAGCACTGTCGTTCACACAGTGCCGATCCTGGTGTACTGGTGAAAGGTGGTGTTTCTTTTTGACTCCGCATGTGTTGTACTTAAAAATGTGTTTATGTTCTTAAATGTGATAAAGTGTAGAATTAAACTATTATACTGCTTCCAGCTACATTGTTGCTGCCAGGATTTGAAAAATAGGGCAGATTACCCCCCTCCCCTTATTTTGTGATTTAGGGGGGATTTTTGAAAAACAAAGTGGTATTCGCGGCGGTGTTCAGTGAACGAATCAAACACACTACCCGGCAGTGGCTAAAACGCGAACCGATCAAGTTTATGTGTAAATTTTCTTTTTATATGTTTGTTTCCTTTTACACAATATTAAAACAACGGCTAAATATTTTATGAAGCAGCACCCCCACTAATTTTATCTACGAGCCGCCACTGGACCCCAGTACCGCTACGCTAAGTTACGGGGACGTAAACAAACCAGCACCGGTTGCAAATCGGTAGTGGGGACACAGATCCAAAGACACACACAGACATATATATATATATATATATATAACTAGCCGAAATTGCAAAGATAATCTGGAACTCGACTGAGGATAGAAAACTCCGAATGACCCGTTTTTTTTTTTTTGTTTGTATCGTCTTTCTATATGTTTTGTTGTCCCTTTTTTGTATCACCTAACTGTTTGGATGTTTTGCGTTCTTGTCCCATTTTTGTATTTTTTATATATAAAATATAGCGGCTTACGTACGCATTGGTCTCTTATATGTAAGTATATATATATATATATATATATATATATATACACGACGGGCTTCTTTCAGTTTCCGTCTACCAAATCTGCTCACAAGGCTTCGGTCGGCTCAAGGCTATAGTAGCCGACGCTTGCCCAAAGTGACACGCAGTGGTACAGAACCCGGGGTCAGATGGTTGAGAAGTAAGCTTCTAACTACACAGCCATGCCTAAAAGATAATTATTTTCATATACATACACGGGTCTTAATCGAGTGGACTAAAACTATTTATATATGTATTAATAAATGTGTGCACGCGCGCGCGCGTTGTATACATGTATAGTAATGAAAATATACTATGTTCCATAACAGGATGTGCGTGGGTATTTCAGAAATTGATTTTTTTGCATTGGTTGATAATTTTTTCATTTTCTGATATTAAAAGGAAAATAGTTGAAAAGCCTTTCAGCTTTTATTGGTTGTTTATCTTGAACGTCAAATCCTATTATTGCCTTCAGTTTCACGCCTTCTTTTCTATCAAACCTCTAAGTTAAATATATTTGGAAGTATGTATTTACATAGTAGTTTGTCCTCAACTTCACCTTGTTTATTTGTGTAGTTGTGGGGTCGCCAAACTGTTTTCTCTTGTCGATAAACTAGTCGGTATGATTGCTTGTCAAATCACCCTGTTTGCTTATAAACAAACTTACGTATTTGCCTGTAAACAAAGCAGTCTACGTAAACGAGGCAGTCTTATACATACTCCGCTTCAATTTTCACCTGTGTTTATGTGCACCAAACCGCATAGTCTGTATTTGTTACTTCCTGAATCTTTCGTCATGTGATTTATACATCAGTTAATTGCTTTTATGGGGACCTAAACATACGGATGGTTACAAGAATTTTCAATTATTTTTGAGTGGTTTTCTACCACTGAATCAAAAATACAGGATGAAGCATTGTTGCTAAATTATACGGCTTACGACTGTTTCCAGTTATCGCCTTTCGCGGGGTTCTGAAATTGTAGCAACAACAACAACAATAATAATAATGGTTTCAAATTTTGCCACTAGGGCAAAAGTTTTCAACAGGCACTTATTTTATCGACTGCGAAAGGATTTGAGGCAAAGTCGACCTCGGCGGAATTTGAACTCAAAGCATAAAGACGGACAAAATGCCGCTAAGCATTTCCCCGGTTTGTTAACGATTCTGCCAGCTTACCGTTTGATAGTGGCTTAACTGATTAGAAGTGTTATTATGTACATGTTTTGTCTTGGTGTGAACGATGGGCTACAGCAAATATTCTGCTCAATATCTCAGATTTGCTTGTCAGTCGAGTCACCTTAACTAGTTGAGTTACCTTAGTGGCTGACGATATGTGTATCTCTGGTCATAAGTAGGAGTAGTTGGAGAGCATCATAGCCATGGGTTTAGAGGGATTCTTTGGGGTTTGAATAATTCACCTGTGGAAACATGAGTGTTTTTTTCATCCATGAACAAACCTTATTCAGGGACCTTTTGAACGGGATGGGCTACTCGACCTGAAGAAAATACTAACTAGGCCTCACCTGCAAGGTCATGCGCTATTTGCCTTGATATGAGGTTCTCATGTCGCGCACATATGGTTGTGGTGTATGTGCTTGGTGTACCCTTGTCAGACGGGTAATCCTGAAGGGTATATTGGGCTTCGTATATTTGTATCCCAGCGGCACTTTGATGGCGTATGCTGTTCTCTCACTCAATAACAACAACAACAACAACAACAATGATAATAATAATAATAATAATAATAATAATAATAATAATAATAATAGAGTGCCGATACTGCAACGATGGGATAGAAACAGTGGACCACCTAATCTCTGGATGTAAGGTTTTAGTACTTCGAACAAGGGATCTAATGTCCTCACCCAGGCTTGAACGGTACCTGCAGACCTTGGTTTCTGGTTGATTTCCCTTCGTCGGCACAGGATAACCGTTGGCTAGAGATGGCAGTATTAGGCCTTGTTTGAGGTATATACTTTTAAAGTAACACAGTCACTGATCTCGTAAAGAGGAAAACAATTAATTTTAAATTTCTGAGCGTGAAGTAGTAACAGTTCTACAGAGTAAAATCTATTTGCCAACGTAAAGTGGCAGTCCTGATTAGGACGATGTTACTACCTTGTATAAGGACGCAGTTGTGCGTTAGTAGTCAGCTGGAAAAGATGCTTTCCTGGGGCTAAAAAAGGTAGTAACATCATCCTAATCAGGACTGCCACTTTACGTTAGCAAATAGATTTTACTCTGTAGTACTGTAACTACTTCTCACTCAGAGATTTAAAACTAGTTGTTTTCCTCTTTGTATATATATATATATATATATATATATATATATATATATATATATATGATAGATCACTAACCAATACACACATTTTTCTCTCTCCTTGTTTCTCGCCTTGTTTCTTTCTGTGTTCCTTTCTGTGGAAGACCGTAGGCTCGAAACGTTAAAGACTTTTTCAATTCCCGAGCGTTATACTAATATATCTGTTTGTTTTCTACACCACCTGTCTTCGTCTGTTGTTTTTTGTGAATTCTCCCTATATATATATATATACACAGAGTAGATTTCAATGTACCTACCAATAAGTTGGCGCAATTTGGGCTCGCCTTCGTGTCTATGGCTAATCAACTCATCTCTTGGTAGAAATCACCTTAGAAAGAGGAAACTCCAGAACAAGGAAGAATTTAGAAAGAGGAAGAAGTATGAGAGTTTTAGGTCCATGTGTGGTGCGGAGACCATCATTACAGTGATAAAGTGCACAAGGATTTAATGTCAATAACGAAAGTGACGTTTGGAGTGAGTGTCATTTCTTTATTCAAAATAATTCTTTTTGTGTGTCTTTCTGGCATTCATCTCGTCTTTCTTTTCTTTCGGACACTCATCTCGGGAGTCTGGAGTTGGCTCAATGTCGAAACCACAAAGATTGAGATCTCTTCCAGTTAATAAGTGAAACGAAAGTGATTGGTTAGAAAACGTTCTATGAAACTAAAAACGACATTGATGTAAAAACACAATTCTATTTACCAGCGAATTTCATCACTTTATAAATTAAAAAAGAGCAAATATTTATGGGGAAGGTAAATATTTCTGTCTTAATTTGGAATTAGCCATGTTTCAAGTCACAGCATGTTGATTGTCAATTAAAAAATAATGAATGTCAAGGAGTTAGTGATATTTATATGTTGGTAACATAAATATGTAGTTTGATACAAATAATACTCAGAAAGCCTTTATGAGTTTTAGTTTACTGGTTACTTTGATTTTGATTTTGATTTCATATTGGAATTAGTAAACAAGCTTGCCGTTGGTTATTGGTTATTAACAGACCGTTAATATAGGCATAGGAGTGGTTGCGTGGTAAGTAGCTTGCTTACCAACCACATGGTTCTGGGTTCAGTCCCACTGCGTGGCACCTTGAGCAAGTGTCTTCTACTATAGCCTCGGGCCGACCAAAGCCTGTATATATGTGTGTGTGTGTGTGTGTGTGTGTGTGTGTGTGTGTGTGTGTGTGTATGTTTGTGTGTCTGCGTTTGTCCCTCCAACATCGTTTGAAAACCGATGCTGGCGTGTTTACGTCCCCGTAACTTAGCGGTTCGGCAAAAGAGACTGATAGAATAAGTACTAGGCTTACAAAAAATAAGTCCTGGGGTCGACTTGCTCGACTAAAGGCGGTGCTCCAGCATGGCCACAGTCAAATGACCAATCACTAGTTCTCTACATTTCAGACAACGAGAATAACAAGAGTACATTGGTAACTTGGTTCAAAGGACATTATTCGGTGCGTTCTGGTCTTCACTGATTCGCTCTTGTACAGTTTCTGGCTATCAAATTCCACTCACAAAATATTGGTTAAACTGAGGCTATGGTAGAGGACAAGACACACGCCAAGGTGTCACACAGTGGGAATGAACCTGGGAACCCATGGTTTCGAAACAAAACTGAGAAAAGAAATGTTTACATGTAGTATAATTAATCAACAACGTAGTTAGAATGTGTGCCGCTCGGGGCAGCCTTTGCGTTTGCCGTTCCAATCCTTGATCCCTATACAAGCTTGTGCAGCAGACAAAAGCGTAGCTCGGACGGAGAGCCCCATCGCCTCCATTAGCTACGCTAGTTATAAAGCTTAAGAAATAGGAAGGAATGAATGAGAAGTTGAAGATGCTAAATACTTGCAGAGATAATATAGCTGATAGCAAATGTTTACTAACTGTTAGTATGTACTAAAATATTTTCTAAAGTAAAAATAATCTTTAATGGTATTGCATTTCTAACACATGCCAGTAATTACAACGAAAAGCGGACGTAAAACGATGATGATAGTAATGAAATGATGAAGAGGATAATGATGTGGAGGAGGAGGGTGATTGGTATCTAATTTCATAATCACAACTTAATGTATGCACATTTTAATTAGCGTTTATTGGTTTATGGTTGTTGTTGTTATTTAAGCAAGATTCCCCTCTTTTCTTCTGGTAATCATCAAACATGAAAAACTAATAATATTAAGTTGCGGATTTCAAACTAGGGTATAAATTAAAAAGAGCAAATATTAATATTTATGGGGAAGGTAAATATTTCTGTTCTTAATTTGGAATTAGCTGTTTCAATCTAAACCCATCTATCTATCTATCTATCTATCTATCTATCTATCTATCTATCTATCTATCCGTCTGTCTGTCTGTCTGTCTGTCTGTCTGCCTACCTACATTCATACATATATACATACATACACACACATACATACATATATAATACATACATACACATACATACATCCTTTCTTTTGCTTGCTAAGATGAACCACTGAGGAAGGAGGTTCTATGTTGTCATTAAATATGCCACAAATGGTGAAGTTTCTCTAAAAGTATATCATATTATTTTGAAAAAAAAGGATGCACTGGGTGATATAGTTTTCGGCACTCTGGATAAACTGCTTTGATAATATATATGCCTAATCAGGGATGATCTGGGCTAAATAAAAACTAAAAGATCTATGTGGTGCAAAATATTCAGTAAATATTTATTATATATATAGGATGCGGTGAATAAATTGTCGTCTAAATTACGCAAAACTGAAAATATCACTGACATCTCATTTTCACAGATATATTTACCAAAGTTACATAGAAATATCTTGAAATACTAAAAGTAAATTTATTCAATAAAATCGCCATTGGCTTTAACCACGGCTTCTAGACGACATCGGAATCTGCTGCAACTCTTCTGGACGGTCACCTTGTTTAAGTTGGTGAATGCTACCATAATCCTTGCCTTCAGTTCATCTTTGATGTTACTAGGAGTTTTGTTGGTCTCTCGCTCAACTGCGCCCCACACATAATAACCAAGGGGATTGCTGTCTGGGAAGTTAGATGGCTAGATGTTAGGGGTGATGTGGTCGCAGCAATTGTCTGACAGTCATGACTAGGTTCTCCTACTTGTGTGGCATAGTGCAGAGACCTGTTGCCAGACATAGGGTCTTCCAGCAGCTACCTTCTTGACTCAGAGCAGCACTACCTCTCTCAGGTACTTGATGCAGGCCTCCGTATTGAGTCTGAGGCCGTATGGGAAGATGAATGGAGACATAACGTCGCCATCACTAGTGATCACTCCAAACACCATGATGTTGACTGGATGTTTGATTTTTATCACTCTCGGTACATGTTTTGGGGACACAGCAAGCCAACGGTTGTTCTGTGTTCACCATCTGATCCTGGCAGACTTATTGTAATATCTTTATGTGATTGGTTACCGTTTGCACATTGCATCTCCATATTATGATTATTGTGATTATTACGTAATTCTTGGCTTCCTGAAACAGCTGTCAGATCAAGAAGTCAGATTACGAAGTTACATATTTTCTTCATATTTTATTCTGTATCTTTTTTTAGTGTGTGTGTGTGTGTGTGTGTGTGTGTGCGTATCAAGCCTAATTGTGTTTATCTGCATCACTGCCTCCATATCATCTCGATTTGGATTTCTCTTATAGCCACTCTTGACACTGAGGATGAAGAATTCGGAGTTCTAATTCCAGTTCAAATTCACTTGATCACTACTGTGTTTTCTGTACTGAGCATATCTAGCTCTCACACTGTGTATGTATGTATGTATGTATGTATACAAACACACATATACATACAAACACAGTAGGCATATAAACTTAACAAAATTTACTTGTTTCTCCGTAGATGAAAAAAATGAACACCCTTAATTGCTTTTTTTACCCATATTGGAGTCTCGATAGAAGTGTCTATATCACTTGACCATTGCTGGAGAAATAAGTAGCCCATTCATTTACATTGCATGTCGAATTTAGTATCTTCGAAGAATTAGAGCTATTATTTTGTGTATTATAAGTGTTTAACATTATATTTTATAATTATTCAATGTGAATATATTAAAGACAGTAGGGTCTTGTTAAAGGGAAATTTGGTTACTTATTATAAGCAAATCGCGAAACCAGATAATGAGTTCCTTGTTGGCTCGTTGTAATCGCAGTGTTTTGTATAAGTGTGACTTCATGATAAATATACATTCAACAACGCGTATTTTTATCCTATTACCCCCATTATCTTCATCTCACACCGCTGTCACTAATACTGCTGCCGTTTCACCTTTTAGATTCAGAGACGCGCCCAGAACATTTAATACAATAGAAAGGTTTTGTTTTTTTTCATAAAATAACATAACCGAGTTAGGTTTCTTGCTCTATAATTAGAATGTAGAGTGGAAACCAATGCGAAGTGATTCTCCTGTTACTAACGTCGAAATAGTTTACACCAACAATCAGGTGTCTTTACGTCACAGCCGCCCACCACACCGCGTTAATCACGTCTTCTGTAAGTTAAAACTACTGATGTTGATAGGAAATTGATAATTTTATTCCATATAGAACACATATTCCGTCCGTCTGCCCACTCATCCATTTCCCTATCTTTCTCTCTCTTTTGTTTTTCATATATATATATATATATATATATATATATATATATATATATATATATGTATGTATGTATATGTATGTATGTATATTCAAGTTATGAGCAAATTACTGGCTCTTTTGTTCAACAGATATTTGATAGTTAGCCTTTTCTTTTGTGTGTGTGTGTGTGTGTGTGTGTATACGCACATGTCGCATTTACATACATATATGCTTATATAAATGTGTATGTATGTATGTATTTATGTCTGCATGCATACACACACACAACACACACGCTCACCATCCCCCACACGACGTACTGGACTGGACATTTCTGAACAAATAAAACAACTAGAATCAAAACGAAAAAGATACACCACACTCCTAGATAAATAGCACGCACATTCAACTATTTATATCAAAGTGAATGGCCTTTCAACTAAACTGTGCTCTGTTAAACTGACAGTCACGATGCGGCCACGTAAACGACTGGATGCCAGGATCCTATTCCACGCCTATTTCACTACCACTGCGACCGGACCCAACGTGTTCTTGACACCGCACGGGCACCGGTCAGCTTCCACATTGCCGATGCTTCAAATGCAGCAGTCCAGGTAATTCATATCTAGAGCGTCAGAACGCCACATGGTGTTGGTGTGAATCAAAATTATACATTTCCCCCCGTGTTTTTCAGGACATAAACTGTTCTCTTCTTACCTCGTAGGGCATACCTGATGTCCTCGTGGACTCCCTTATCTCGAGCTGCTCAGCGATAGTCTTCATCGACCAACTGGAATTATCGGTGATGATGTCCTGAACCTGCTAGACCACTTTGCTCGCCCTGATGACATTTGACCGCTAAAAAAATTTAGATGACACATTTTTACCAGGGGCATTTAATTCTCTTCCAGCCTTGAACACAAAGGATCGGAATAAGTTCAAGAATCCGGCGACCTCCGAGTAGCTGCTATGTCGACATGGATCTACCATGATTATACTGTTGATATGCCTACTTGTTTTCCAGTACATTTAATCCTTCCTAATTTGCTGCAGGGCATAAACATCACCTCTTCAAATTTCTTCTTTCAAGCTTGCTTTTACTTTTCTCGTCGTCACTCATCTCCAGATATACTGACTTTTGATTTAAGCTCGTGACCAGCGATTTTAAGAGGAGTTTAGTCGATACCATCTACCCCTGTACTAGTATTTTATTTCATCGTTCCCAGAAAGATGAAAAGCAAAGTTGATCTTTGTTCTTGAGAGTTCAAACAAACGATGTAGGAGGAGTTAGCTAACAACGCCACAAACAAACACACACCAAAACTTGAAACCAATATTAACCTTCTCCAAAGCTACAGTTGACTGAATCCAGAACAATGTAGCTGCGCCTATCCTTCTATTTATCTATCTGTCTGTCTGTCTGTCTGTTTAAGTATTAATTACTATGGTGACTAACAAAATCATCAGATCTTACATCATTTACACCATCTACAACAGAGAGATTCATGGTGCTCACAAAGAAAAAGAAAATCAGCCACAGTTAAGTCTTTCCAGCTCAAAACTAGCTGAGTGAGTGAATTGCGATGCTCACCACATAAGAAAGAGGAAGGTAGGGGACAGAGAGATGTATGTATGTATTACGGAGTCTCCCGTCGTTAAATGACTGATGTGAGTTCCGCAGTTTCTTGCTGAACAACCACACAGATGCTTTGTTTATAGTGATCAAATGTTAGTGTTCGCATCAGCTTCATCTCTCCATCAAATCGATATTGCCTGTACAAGTGCATAAGTTTGCCACGCGTCAGATGTCGAAATGATCGCAAAGGAACGTGAAATGAAATATTTTCTTCGAGAAACCAACACATCGTCTGGTCGGGGAATCAAAACCACTATCTCACAAGCGTGAGCGCAACACCCTAATCATTAAGACATGTGTGTGTGTGTGTGTGTGTGTGTGTGTTTGTGTAAAATCGGTGTGTGTTTGTTTGTGGCGTTGTTAGCTAACTCCTCCTACATCGTTTTATTGATTTTGATGAAACTTGACACGTGAGTAGAACTCATGTCTGGAAACCTCATGACATACTTAGATTGTTGAATTACTGGGTACACCAGCTAGTATATATATATATATATATATATATATATATATATATATATATATATATATATATATATATATATGGATAGGCGCAGACTTCACTGTGTAGTAAGAAACTTGCTTCCCAATTACCTGATTCCGGGTTCAGTTGCACTGCGTGACACCTTGGGCAAGAGTATTCTGCTATTATAGTGAACGGGCCCACTGAAGCCTTGTGAATGGATTTAGCAGATGGAAACTGAAAGAAGCTCTTTGTATATATATGTATGTGTGTGTGTGTGTGTGTGTGTGTGTGTGTGTGTGCACGCGCGTGCGTCTTTGTGTCTGTGTTTGTTCCCCACCGGTGTTGGTGAGTTTACGTTCCCGTAGCTCAGCGGTGCAGCAAAAGACACCGAAAGAATAAGTACCAGGTGTAATTGGAAAAGAAAACAAAATGTACTGCGGTCGATTCATTCGACTGAAAATCTTCAAGGTGGTGCCCCCGCATGACTGCAATCTAATGACTGAAGCAAGTAAAAGATAAAAAAGTATATAGGTGCACGCACGCGCGCGTGTATGTATATTCTATCTTAATAGAAACTATAATTAGGTCGCTTCTGATGTTGAAAGAAATCAAACGAGACAAGCTTAAAAGATATTTCTGTCGTGTATCTAAGTGTGGGGGAAAAAAACTATATAAGTATATAGGATTCATTGGTATTCATAAAAATATCGTAATTTACATAGACACATCTACTAAAAAGATATTTCTTTTTCTTATGATAAAAATGATTATTACCACTTTTACCTTCGAGTCCGCTAGATATTAAATATGCTGTGATATGTATACATTACACACACACACACACACACACACACACACACACACACACACACACACACACACACACACACAAACACAAACACACACTTATTTTAGACTTGGGTATACACCTGGTAGTATGTCAAAGCACATTCGCTGTCTATGGCTACCTAATGTCATCAACATTATGGACATAAATGCCACTGGATTTACTTCAGGATTTCGTCAGTGACCGTTAAATATATGACAAAAGCGAGAACAAAATGGAATTCACGAGATACTTCATTGATCACAACGATCGTTTCGACTCATCTTTCATCGGTCACTCGCGGGTCAGATTCTGGACAAATGGCTATGGGGCATCTGTCGGTGCAGATGTATCGCGTCAGGTGACTTTTCACAAAAGTCCCTCGCTCAATAAACTTGGTTTTGCTTGGTTCAATTATAATGCATTTCGATATTCCCTGTAGCTAGTTGCATGCGGAGTTTCGTGGTTTCGAATGACATGGAATGGATACAGTTCATTTTTTTATATATAAGTAACAGACCTGCGTATAGTTGATCGTAAATAAATCACAATTACCATTACCTATATGAAAAAAAAAATTAAATGTATCCATTCCGTGTCATTCCAAACCCGTATGCAACCAGCTACGAGAAAATAACGAAATGCATTATAATCGAACCCAGCGAAACCGAGTTTATTGAGCGAGGGACCTTTTGAAAAGCCACCTGAGGAGACACATCTGCACCGACGGATACCCCACACGAATTGGGCAGGATCTCACCTGCGGGAGATCGATGCAAGATGGGTGGAAATGATCGTTGTGATTCCATTTTCTTTTTCTCGTTTTGTCATATATATATATATATATATAGATATAGATATATATGTATGTATGTATGTATGTATGTATGTATATATATATGTATGTATATATGTATGTGTGTATATATATGTATGTATATATGTATGTGTGTATGTATGCATATTAATATACACACGTATATATACACACGCATATATATATATATATTAATATACATACACACATATATATATACACACGTATATGCATATATGTTTGTATATATATATATATATATATATATATGTGTGTGTGTGTGTGTGTGTGTGTGTGTGTGTGTGTGTGTGTGTGTGTGTGTGTATGTATGTATTATACACGCGTGTGTTTGTGAGCATTATATGTAATATAATAGGACTTAATGTCAAGTACGTCTATAAAATTCATACCCGTCGACATTATTTCTATAGACACGGGAAGTATGAAATATTTAGTTTTGCTGCGAGAGTGCGTAGCTGATGTGAGTTAATATATTGAATTTGTGGAATTTTTTTCCTAATTGTAATCTTATATGTTCGAAATATATGCTATTACGATTTGAAAATTTGGAGAAAAAAAAATGTAAAGAATGGCGAACAACTTGCTGCCCTTTGTACAATTCCAAATGGAGTGGGTAGAAGTTAGTTGGGAAAATTGCGTAAATGAAACCAGCATTGAATCTTGGAGATTTCAGGCCTTGCGCCTGTTGTAGAAAGGGTTATTATTAATAATAGTGGTAATTTGATCCAAGTTCGTTCTTATTTCTAGACAATTTACGTGGGAAGCGGGTTACTATCTATAATCTTAAGTATCCACAAGCTTTCAATAGTCTTTCAAGTACTTAAAACCCTCCTGATAATCTTTCCTGTCCCTAAAAGGCAAACTTTCTGTAGAAGTTCTACAGGACATTCTATTCCAATCTCTTTCAACCATTTCTCTATATCTTTATTTACAGCTCCCACTGCACCAATTATTAAAGACACAACTCTTAGTTTCCATATTCCAAATTCTTGCAATATCAAAATTTAAGGGAATGTATTTTTTTCGTCTTCTTTCTTTACGATCCTGGAATCAAACGGACATGATGGATCAATTAGTAAGCAACTTAGCTTTTCCTTGTCTATTATTGTTGTGTCGGTCTATTATTTTTTAGCGCCTTATCCGTTGACTCATCATCGTCGTCATCATCACCCTCACCATCATCATCATCACTGTCATCATCATCATCATCATCATCATCATCACTGTCATCATCATCATCATCACTTTCATCATCATCATCATCATCATCATCATCATCATCATTATTGAGTGGCAGAGCAGCGCATGCCATCGAAGTGATACTGGAGTACAAATATACGAAGTCCAGTATACTCATCATGACTACCCGTCTGATAAGGGTACATCAGGCACATGCAACACAACCACATATGCATATACATACAAATATATAAATCTATGTATGAATATAGGTAAGTGTGTATCTGTATGTGTGTGTTTTGTGTGTGTGTGTGTGTGTGTGTGTGTGTGTGTGTGTGTATACACATTTACCTATATTCACACAAACATGTATATATATATATATATATATTTGAGGACACCTATTTCAAGAGATCTTTCTTCTTGTGTTTTTTTTTACCTTACTTTTCAGATAAATAATATCAGACATCAGGTTAACTCAGCATATGAAAAAGCACTCTGCAATCGTTGCCATAAAAGTAGAGTATAGTGATACAGAAATAGCTCGCTTCCTGAAAGATGTCCGATCCTTCGTTGTCAAAGGTTGAAAGGAGCTGGAAGTTGCTGACGGGATCCAACATTAGCAGCTAAACGCAAAACGCACGCAGAGGGTCCTAATACAATCAGAACACATAATTCTATACAAATAGTCCAAGAAATAATTAATAAAATCCCCGGAAAGTCAATTAGAATCATTGAAAACGAACTCAGTTTCAGAATGCACCATCAGATGAGTTGTACATAAGGATATTCAGTACGTGATATGATGCGGAGGTGTTAGTTTATGTCAGGTGCGATAAGAGAAGCGTTCGATCTGTGCAAGGTGCTTGCTAAACAAGTTAAAACACCAAGAAGCTGGAGTGCTTTGGTTTTTCTTTGATGAGAAAAACTACGATTAGGACCAAAAGGTAAACCGAAATAACAACAGATGGTTATGTATAGACCCAAAATCAGGTTCCATCGGTCATGCAAACTAAGTTCACGGCATTTGTCATGGTTCTGGGAGTCATCAGCAACGAAGGAGGTGTCATATCTCCTCACTTTTTTCCACACAGCTTAAGAATCAATGCTACTGTCTACATACTGAAGCAGCCATTGATGCTCACAGTGGATTCATTGAATAGATGTGATAAAAGGATTCTCAAGATAAATTGTTTTCGAATACAACTTTTCTTTACTGAGCTATGCACCTTTTTCTAAATTCATACAAATGATC
The DNA here is from genome assembly GCF_046866305.1 of Octopus bimaculoides. NCBI lineage: Eukaryota > Metazoa > Mollusca > Cephalopoda > Octopoda > Octopodidae > Octopus > Octopus bimaculoides. The sequence goes on from NC_142928.1 coordinate 82,129,135, forward strand.
TTAAAAAACTGACGCAGCCTGTATATATATATATATATATATATATATATATATATATATATATATATATATATATACAATGAGAGAGAGAGAGTAGATAAGCATGCACGTATCTATGTATGCAAGCTTGCATGTGTGTGTGTGTGTGTGTGTGTGAGTTTGTGTGCACGCGTGCTTACGACTGTCTAATCGACAGTTACCTGAAATTCTAAGTAACTATGATGTTTTTTTTTCTTTTTGTAGCTCCAAGATAAGATCCGAAACACTTGCCTGAATGCAGGTTTCTTCTCTGAAGACCTGCTGTTCATCTCTCATGAGAGTTTCCTTCCATAAGACGTTTAAATATTTTCTCTCATTTTAGTATTTATCTTTTGTCCTTCTCTTCCTCCCTTCCCATCTTCTGCCCCACTCTCTCTCTCTCTCTCTCTTTCTGTTTATGTGTCTGAGCATATTTCTCCATGTGTAAGAGGAGAGGGACTGTGTTTATGCCAATCACGTTCAGTTAATAAATTGTAACGTCCCTTTTATCTCTCTCTTCCTCCCTCCGTCCCCCTATTCTCTCTCTCTTTCTTTCTCTCCCTCCCTCCCCCTCTCTCTCTCTCTCTCTCTCTCTCTCTCACACATACACTCACTCACTCTTTCTATCTGTATATGTATATTTCTGCGTCCGCGCTTGCGTATATGTTTGCCTCTAACGCCAAAAGTCCTGTTACTCAACCAGGCTGAATGTCCAGTCAGCCGTGCTAAATCGTCAGCGTCCAAACAGCTGTGCCCAAGCGTTTCTTTCCGTAATATAATATAATATATGTGAGCGCGTGCGTAGGTGTGTGTGTGTGTGTGTGTTTGTGTGTGTGTGTGTGTGTGTGTGATATGTGGCTTCTTATACAGATATGAAGCATTGATTGTATTTAGTATGCAAACTATGAAAAAACCTTTCTTATGTTTCGATTTGGAAAAGAGTTTTTTCAAGTGAGGAGGCACTCCGCTTATACAAGTGATGTTATGTGAAGTCTTGTATGCATGCATTTGTGTCATATCCACAAACCGAAAGCCATTTTCTTTTCTATTGTCAGACATCAACTGGCGTCAATTAATTGAATACAGATGTTAATGAAAGAGCCAATAGAGAGGGAGAGAGAGAGAGAGAGAGAGAGAGAGGGGGGAGGGAGAGAGAGGGAGGAGAGGGAGAGAGAGCGTGTGTGTGTGCGTGTGAATATATGTATTGAGTCTGTTGAGTCATGAGTCATGACATATTTATTCTGGGTTAAACATCTTTTATTTTTTGGGTGGCGGTGGTGGTAGTTTTGCAATGATGTTGTCCATCATATGCTGGTCGTTCAACCACATAATAAATGCTTCGATGTTTGATAATAAACATTGTCACTCGCAACTTTGAGTCGACAATGCTTTATACATCATACACTATACACCATACACGCACATGTTACACAAATATCACAAACGCACACGCGCACACACACACACACACACACACACACACACACACACACACACACACACACACACACACACACACACACACACACACTTACACACACACGCGTTTATATATATACATATGTTTTAGTGTATATGTACTAACTGTATATACACAAAAGGTACACGCATTCGTATGTTCATACATCTATACCTATGTGTGTGTATATCTGTGTATGTACGTGTGTATACAAAACACACATGCACACACATATACACAATCACACACATATGCGCATTTGTGTTAATGTATATGTGTAGTATATCCACATTAATTGAGCGAGTGAGCTAGTTTGTCTGAGTATTGACATGGAGACAGTAATTGATAGAAATCTGTTCTGTTTTAACTTTTCATACTATCGTCACTAAGATTAGCAGATAAAAGCACATTAAACGTTAGACAAGTCCACCAATTTCCTAATATTTACATGATCATATTTGTACATGATATTTAAATATTGTTATATGAAAATATGATAGGATCTGACATATAATGAACTGAAAAATCTTCGTTTAGCTAAATCTAACCGCGCAGTGAAATTGAAATGTCTGTCAGGAAACATTTAAATCCTAAAAGAAACAAACAAGTGAAATAGTTTCAATAAAATTAATTTGAAGTTTTTGAAAAAAATATGAGGCGCAGGAGTGGCTGTGTGGTAAGTAGCTTGCTTACCAACCACATGGTTCCGGGTTCATTCCCACTACGTAGCACCTTGGGCAAGTGTCTTCTACTATAACCTCGTGCCGACCAAAGCCTTGTGAGTGTGACCAAAGCCTTGTGAGCTTTGGTAGACGGAAACTGAAAGAAGCCCGTCGTATATGCATATATGTATGTATGTGTGCGTATATGTTTGTGTGTCTGTGTCCCCCCAACATCGCTTGACAACCGATGGTGGTGTGTTTAGGTCCCCGTAAGTTAGCGGTTCGGCAAAAGAGAACGATAGAATAAGTACTAGGCATCCAAAGAATAAGTCCTGGGGTCGATTTGCTCGACTAAAGGCGGTGCTCCAGTATGGCCGCAGTCAAATGACTGAAACAAGTAAAAGAGTAAAAGAGTAAAAAAGAAATGAAGTACCAAATTTATGACGCTGTTCATAAATATTGGTTTCAAATTTTGGCCAGTAATTTCGAAGGAAGGGTAAATCAATTACATCGACCTTAGTGCTCAACCGGTTCTTATTTTATCAACTCTGAACTCATTATAAATATTAATGATGTGGACAAAACAATGTATACAAACGAGGAATGGAGTAACGACCTTGAACAATGAATATATTACAAATTTCATTTATATTATTAAAGATACTACATTATAAATATATGATTATATGAAAATACAATAATTAAAGTGTAGCAAGACTCATTTCTGTTCTGACATTTCATGTTCGACTAGCTTTTTAATATTCGCATGGAGGCTTCACACGTTAATCTTTAATGATTGGTTGTTTGACCTATCATGTGATGTTGGAACATTTGGTTGAGTTTTGTATTTTGATTGGTCGAGTGTTGCACGGGATATGGATCCGATCACGTTGCGCGTAATACATCTTCAAACAATTAATTTGAACTATCGCTGTGAGCCACTTTTTGTTTATAAAAAGTGTTGTAAAATCATTATGACTAGAGAGGAGAGAGATTTTCGCAGGGCACGCGTAATGTTATTTTCCTGCTAATATAACGAAGCACTTGTGGGGCGCAATAACCCAGTGGTTAGGGCAGCAGACTCGCGGTCATAGGATCGCAGTTTCGATTCCCAGACCGGGCGTTGTGAGTGTTTATTGAGCGAAAATATCTAAAGCTCCACGAGGCTCCGGCAGGGGATGGTGGCGAACCCTGCTGTACTCTTTCACCACAACTTTCTCTCACTCTTACTTCCTGTTTCTGTTGTGCCTGTAATTCAAAGGGTCAGCCTTGTCACACTGTGTCACGCTGAATATCCCCGAGAACTACGTTAAGGGTACACGTGTCTGTGGAGTGCTCAGCCACTTGCACGTTAATTTCACAAGCAGGCTGTTCCGTTGATCGGATCAACTGGAACCCTCGACGTCGTAAGCGACGGAGTGCCAACAACAACGAAGCACTTGTAACCAACGATGGCCAGAGTTGAATTATCCTGACGGTGGATGAACTATACTACAATTCGTGATGTCTTATTTGGTCCACTGTATAACTTAGCAGAGGAATAGTCTCACTGTTATTTTAAAGTTCGTTTCTTGCATTATTTCCACGAATTAACACGCAGCACTTGTTAAATAATGGTATGCAACATTTCTATAGTAAACCAAGAGAGATTTCATAACCTTACAGGTAAAAAGGCAAAATATAATTTTAAAATGCGAGATATAAATTAGATATCCACACGCATACAAATGCGAAATCACCTGCTAGAGAACTGCATGAGTTGAAAATGGTAGACCCAAAGGTGCCTGCGATCATCTTTAATGAGGGATCAGGCAAGAAATCTCCCGGTACAGGCGTGGCTGTGTTGGTAAGACTCTTGCTTCCCAACCACATGGTTCCGGTTTCAGCCACACTGCGTGGTACCTTGAGTACGTGTCTTCTACTAACGCCTCAGGCCGACCAAAGTTTTGTGAGTGGATTTGGTAGGCGGAAACTGAAAGAAACCCGTCGCATATATGCATACATGTATATGTTTGTATGTCTGTGTTAGTTCCCACAATCATCGCCTGTCAACCGATATTGGTATGTTTACGTTCCCGTAACTTAGCAGTTCGGCAAAAGGGATCGACATAATGAGTACCAGGCTTACAAAGAATAAGTCCTTTGTTCGATTAAAGGCGGTGCTCCAGCATGGCCGCAGTCAAATGATTGAAACAAATAAAAGAATAAAAGAATACACTTTAAGTGGTAGCGCGTTAGCTGACCGTTTGGTTCGAATGTTCCTCAGAATCGGTGACGATCCCAACTTTAATAAATGCCTTATTATTCTTTTCTTCCTCTTACATTTCGTCCAGTAGCTCTATCAAATCTTCGTTTATTTGTGTGTGTATGTGTGTGTGTGTGTGTGTGTATGCGTGCGCACGTGTTCTGTGAATTTAATACATTCCCAGTATGTAAGAAGACAGCCTCCTGACCAAACATTTTACTCACTTTCTCTTAAACTTTGTTCTCTTTCGATGGAGTTCCTTTTCTATTTCGTTCCTTGACCAATGTCTCCTCCTCATAGTAGCATGACAACGAAGTGGCTGCCGCTAATTATGGCCGCAGAGGGGTTTTCCCTCATATTCCAGCTCAGTTCTTGGGACCAAAATAGAGGCGATAACTTCTCACATTTCCAGAGCTGTGCCTACTGCTGTTCTTGGAACAACATCTTCCGTGGTCTATTGTCTTTTGTTTTTGCGTTTTAGCCTCTCTAACTTTTCTGGACAGAAAACCTTTAAATGACATTTTCTGCCTCATGCAAAACAACTAGGCTTTCACCCCAAACGCTCAGTCATAAAACTTTTCTTTTAGCAGCCGCAACAGGGCACAACTCGAGAACCTTTTTGTGATCTTGTGGAGCCACGAGAACTTGTATGCTGATAGGGTCCCCACTCGATCTCTATATCACCAAATATAACTTAAGTACTGACCTCCGGACAATAATCTACTACGAAAGTAACTTTAAGTGTCAAGTCAACGTTGTCATTGCTGGATACTTTATGGTAGCCCTCGTGTTTTTTTATCCCAAATACTGTGGGATTTATTTTTCGGGCACACATACGATGCACTAACTCAGTTTGTCTTTTAAGCCTCCTCGGTTTTAAAAATAACACTTATGGTGACATGTCCCCCACCTTGTTCGAAGCCGGAGATCACTCTTCATATTAGCGAATGCTGAAACTAACTGTTCTTTTGAGAACTCAAAGCTCCTCTGGATTTGGCAAAGCACAAATAAATTACCTACCTTCTCTCATGTGCCTGTATAATAGATTCAGGTGGAAATGAAAGCATTTGCTTTTATAGCATAATACTGTTATGAAGTCTTTCTTTCCCGTTTGCCTCATATTTAAAATTCGTATGTTGCGAATCACATTTGCAAAAATCAAGGCCGGTCCTCCACTCAAATTTCTATCATTAAAATATACAGTTACCTACGATTGGCAAAGTTTGCGTTTGGCAACATTGCGTGTTTTTGTTTTTGTTTTTGTTTTGTAATATTTTTCTCCAAATGCATCGTTAAGACTGTTCTCAATAGCTTTATTTTTCTATAAAACTGAACATTCCCCCTTTCAAAGAGCATTGGTTTCATTGCAAATCACTCCTAGTAATTCATTTTTCGGTATTTAAAATCCGCGGAAAGATGTTCACCTTCAATATATTTGTTTTGTTGGGTGTTCAACATCGTCTCATTAAGCAATGATTGTCCAAAATATTCCAAGATACCTCGTTTGAGAATTATGATCATGATGAAGTTGATTTCTTTTATTAGCCACAAGGGTTCCACGCACTGAGGACAATACAAGAATATTTTATTGCGATTTTCAAATGAAAATTCAATACTGCTGGAAGCGAATTTTGACGATAAATTGACTGGCAATTGTAGTTAAGCCAATCTCTAACAATCGCTCGTAGAATCGTTGAAATTTGGGATATAGTTGAAGACACTTGCCCAAGATGCTGCGTAATGAGGCAACCCGAAACTCAGGTAAGCATTTATGATATGGAAAATATCATTTCAGTGATTTTATCATGTCATATAACACGAAATAGTTGCAGCACAGCAACCAAGACGTAATAAAGCTTTATTTTAAAGGAAAATATTGTCTTCAAATAATTATATATTCCTCTTCTACTCTAGGCACAAGGCCCGAAACTTTTGAGGTGGGGGGGGGGAGTCGATTAGTTCGACTCCAGTACGCAACTGGTACTTAATTTATCGACCCCGAAAGGATGAAAGGCAAAGTCGACCTCGGCGGAATTTGAACCCAGGACGTAAAGACAGACGAAATACCGATAAGCATTTCGTCCGACGTGCTAACGTTTCTGCCAGCTCGACGCCTTCAAATAATTATATTTTCTGTTGTAGGCTTTGTCAAGATCCGCACAGGATACTGAAGATATTTAAAAATTCTTTACTTGTTTCAGTCATTGCATTGTAGCCTTGCTGGGACACCGCCTTGACGGATTTTAGTCGAACAAATCGACCCCAGTACTTATTCTTTTTAATGACTGGTACTTATTCTGTCGGATCTCTTTTACTGAACCACTGAGTTACGAGGATGTAAACAAACCGACACCGGTTGACAAGTAGTGGAAAGATACACACTCGCACGCACATACACATATTCGGCATTTAATCAGTCCCCTTCTGAAGTCACACACCTCCTCCATCGTCGTTTCTGTTGATGGGAACATTCCTGGAACTCCTCTTTTGGGATAGCAGCTGACACGTCGTATTCTCTTCGATTTCGTCGACGTTTTGAAATCTTGTTGGGGTGGGGTGGGGTGTCTTCCGCTGCGAAGACTAAGCCTTGGTTTCTGGGTCATAACGATACACCCACGATTCGTCACCTGTTTTGGCCGTTTTCAAAAGGTTTTCGTCTTTCTCGACCCAATCAGTGAGATCCTGCGCAGTTGAAACCAGATCTTCTTTTTAAGATGATCACACTTTACTTCCAAGCACTGCTATAAACAACGGGAGTGAACAAGAACGTTATCAATTAGCGTGTGTAAATACAGAGGCATAATTACTCGCCATAAATAATTACACATAGGTTAAATTGCATGGCCATTTATCTATCCTTGATTGCTTTTACTCCTGTCATCCACTTGTATTCAGTCACTTTTGCACAAAACACATGGATTTCGGAAGATTCTACGTCGTCTGCACAAGCATACCACCCTTCTACCTAGTAAAAATGGGATACGCCTTAAAATGCTGAACCTTAGCTGAGAGGACCGAATGCTATGTGCAAAAACAGTAAATGAGAGTAGTTTAGCTAAATGTCACAGTAAAATTAGTAACCTAACACCTCAAGATCGATTTGAAACCGGCAGACCACACCACAACTACCAGGTAATGATAGTCTATGTTGTGGAATTATTTTGACTGACTGTTAACTGGTCATGGCCTAAAGAGAGCCACATCTAGTTCGTACTTCCTCTTCTCTCTATCATATGAAGAGGCAGTAGTTCTGTAGAACGTGCATGGGTTTGTGCCGAACAAACAATTTCAAGTGGCAAAAATCTTTAAAACTAAATACTGTAGTTATTGATCTGATGTTGTCCAACCTATCATTCTAAAGAATTCCATATCGACTGAGAGTTCCTTCAGGTAACTGCGAACTGTGATAAACATCGATAAGTTGGATTCTAACAAGTCTGACATCGACGAATAAAATCTGTAAAATAAATCATTTGACTACTTGCTATTTATGTGGTCGTCCAGCCACGATATACTTCAACCACCATGATCCATTTTCACATTATTCTGCGCCTGCTGTTGTGAACCGAGGTAGAAAATTGAGGTCTGCAATAAAGTTAGGCACCTATCACCAGTTTGGCCCTCTCTCCAAATAGTTTAGTCAAATGCCATTGAAAATGCAACACTTTCGTTCGGCATTTGATGCAATATGCTCGTTTCTACCCGACGACTATAGCAGCTTCTTCTTTTCTGCTGTGTCACATCACTGTTACGTCACACACGGCTTTTATTTCGTTGAATCTAATGAGAAAATTGCAGCAAATCTGCTTGATACTGGTGTCAGCTGGGGCAATCAGACCATCATATAACTTGTGTGGCATTCGCATTGCGTTTTTATTCTTGTCTTCTGTTTTACGAATCCAGTGTGTACATGCTCTTTTCGGTTCCTGCTGAAAACTGTTTACAGATCACAACCACCTCACAAATGCAGGTTTGAGAGGAGCGCGAAGCGCTCCGATGGTTGTGAAAATAGTATGTATAGTATGATACATCTGACAATACACTGTTCACCTTTGGCTTCGAAGAAGTGGTCTAAAGTTGATCTCATTACAGCTACATTCGTTTGTGATAAAGCCTGCTGAGCAGCAAACTCTGGTTCAGCAGATTAATATTATGTGGTATTATTATTGTCGGTGGGGAGTATGTAGATGATTAAACTCAACCTGAATATAATTCGAAGTATTTACAGTGCATAGGCGTCTATACACTACATCGGTGTAGCCAAATCAGACGTTAGATAAAAGAGCGTTTATTGTCAGTAAATTTACGAGCACACACTGACTAATACGTACTTATAAATCAACACAACTACATAGCATACAAAATATATACGTACCTACTGCAGATAAATATATACATACGTATTTACGAGCGCGTGAAAGAAATTGAGGGAAACAGATTACATCAGATAAGAAAAGAAACAGACACGTTTAAAAATAATGTATCTATTGTACATATTGGCTCTACTCTCAGATATTCCTATAGGTCATATTAAAATTTATAAGTGTGTGTTTGTGTACACACACACACGCGCGTATGTATGTATGTATGTATGTATGTATGTATGTATGTATGTACAGAGATGCATACATTCTGATAAAAACATAGTGATAGATATACAAAAAAAACAAAGAAAGGAAAGAGCGCGTAACACGTATCGTGGAATTTAAATGCTTGGATTAAGTTGGCAACTAAGTTCCCTCCGTTTTTTAAAATTAAAATTTTTTAAAAGGTTTAATAAACAATAACAACTAATTAATCAATAATGTATTCACCATTGTTGTTTACAACTTCTTCCCAATGTTCAACAAGATTTTCAATACCTCGTTGGTAGAAATCACCCGATTTCGACTCGAAAAATTGATCCAACCAAGCTCTCAATTCTGCATCTGTATTGAACGAAACTCCGCACATAGCATTTGAAAGAGATCGAAAGAGGTGGAAATCCGTTGGTGCCAAATCAAGAGAGTACAGCGGGCGTGGCAGCACTTCCCAGCCATGCGTTTGAATGGCTTCCTTGGTCATATTGGCGATATGAGGGCGGGCGTTGTCGTGCATCAGAAAAACTCCATGCTGACGATTAGGTCTTTTCTCTCGAATAGCCGTGTTGAGTCCTTCCAAATATTGAACATCGAGTTCCACGTTGACCGTTTGGTTCCGTTCACGCAATTCGTAATGGATAATCCCTTCCCAGTCCCACCAGACGCACAACATCGTTTTACGCAGATGAAGATCTTGTTTCACACGCGGTGTCGCTTGTTTACCGGGGCTAAGTCATTCCTTACGCTGCTTCATATCGATGTACAGGCACCATTTTTCGTCGCCAGTAACGATTCGGTAAAGGAATCGTTGCTTGTGTCCATGAGTTGAGCGGTGACGAACAAGCAAACCAGCGGAGATTGTGGCTCGTTGATTTTTGTTGTTGTCACTTAAAACATGCGGAACCCATGCTCCATACTTCTGAACCTTTCCCATCGAGTGAATCTG